>NW_019154093.1:71424448-71602644 GCF_002288905.1 Enhydra lutris kenyoni
TGACCTGAGCCGAAGGCAGCTGCTTAACCAACTGAGCCACCCAGGCATCCCAATAATAACTAGCATCTATTAGCTCTTTTTATGTCTTAACCACTTATTAATTTTCAGTTAAGTACTAACATTACCCCCATTTTCTAGAGAGGTCAAAGTAAACTTGCTTGAGATCATAGAGCCTGAAAGAGATGAAGCTAGAATTAAAATGCTAGGCTTACATGCTGAACTGCTATGCTCTGCACAACATGGGCTTCATAAGATGTCATGAAAATTTGGAAGAGAGAGAACATAATTCTCTGTTAAGCGGGAAGGAGATGGGACAGAAGAGAAAAGACTCAGAAAGACTTTTAAAAGGAAGGAGAATTTGATCATGTAGAGATCAGGTGCTTGAGTGAGAGAATATTGACTTTCTTTTTTCTTTTTCTTTCTCTCTTTCTCTCTTCCCCATCCTCTCTCCCTTCCCCCTTAATGACAGATAAATATGGCTGAAGCAAGAGAGACTAACAATTTGGAAAAAAAAAAAAAATTGGGGGAGGCAAATGAGGAAAGGTTAGCATGGACCATTTCATTCCATGCTAAAACTTTTGTATTTGTTTTATAAGTGCTAAGAAATTGCAGGAGAAATTTTGATAAAGGAAGTGGGAAACAAAAAGCTTGCATTTTCACAATATAATCCTGGTGGCAGTGTAGAAGATGAATTGGGCTGAATTTAGAAATAGGTACTCAAATACATATTTTATATAAAAGAATAAATGTATTAATTTAAATTGTAATTTGGTTTCTCTCTCTTCACTGCCTTGAGCAATTTGCTTTATCATTCATAGCAAAACAATGCAGAATACACAAAGTAATACCCAAAGTTCATAATAATGGTGACTAACTTTTATTGAACAATTATTATGTGTATTGTCTTTCAGTCCTAACAACAAACACAATGTAAGAATTATCTCTATCTCTTTTTTATGGAGGGGGAAACTGAGGTAGAGTTTATCCAAGATAAGAGATATTTGGTAGCAGAACTCGCACTCAAGCCAAGACAGTTTGGTTCCAATTGATACTTCAGATTCTGGGACAGAGTTTAGTAGTTGCAGACCCCAAAGCAGATGTTTTCACCCTAATTTTGTAATGGTTTATATAGAGTCATGGATAGGGTTATGCTACTCTAATGGGAAGAGGCACGCGTGAAACCAAAAGTTAGGGAAAGCTTTCTTGAGGCGATAATACATGAGTGAATTTCAAAGGCTGCAGTTTGTCCTTCAAACATTCATTCATTAACTCATCAAGTATTTTTGAGTGCCTTTGGTTTTGGGCACCCTACCGGGAGAATAAGAGAATTAGTTTTACTTACTTAGAGTACATGGAGTTGATGAGCAAATAATTGCAAGCTAAAGCATGTAATGAAGGAGAAGTGCAGTGTACTGTATAAGCCCCTCAAAAAGGAATCCTTACTGATCTGAAAAGGCAAAGTTTAAACATGTGCTAAACGGTGAGTAAGAGTTATTTGGGTAAAGTGGGAGAATGTGATATAGGAAGAGTATTCCAGGCAGAAGGAAAGTCATGATGGCAGGCAGAGAGATGGAAAAGTGCACAGAACTGCATTATATCAAGTCTAATGACAGCAAAAAGAGCACTGAGCAGAATTCTCTGTGCCCCCAGGACCTATTCCATGAAGAGTTTTATGATTATCAATGGACTATGGAATCATCTGAAAGTATTTTAAAATTTGGTTCAGTGTTTATGAAATTCACTCTGGCCACTGTGTGGGGAGGACACAAGAATGGAAATGAGGCAACAGTGGGAAAAGGTGGATGCATTTTAAATATATTTTGGAAATATAATTGATGAGATTTGGTGATTGATTCCATATCAAGACTGAAAAAAGAAAGGGCATTTTAAAGGACAGCTCATCCATTTATATAGATTGTATGACTGAAGAGATGGTTGTACCAAACAGGGCACATCAGAAAATTAGACAAGGAACAGGGAGGCTGTGGGGGAGGACTGGAGGACATGAGTGGGAGAATAGAGAGATCCTGAGTTTCAGTTTGGACAAGCTTAACTTCAGGTGCCTATGATATGAATTACCTAAGGTAAGAGTTAACATGGACATGTGGTGTTAGGAATGATGTCTGGATTGAACATAGAGATTTGAAAATTCCTGAAAAATAGACATATGGTAAATGAGTTTATGAAATTCCCCAGTGAGGGAGAGTAGAATAACAAGAGGCACTCCTTGGACAGCAAGCTGAAGAACATTTCTGAGGTGGAGGTGTAAGGAGACAAAGCAAACAGGAATTTCCTAGAGAGCAATTAAAACTGAACAAGAGGGTGTTTTAGAGAGAGTTTTGAGGTGGAAGAAGGGGTTCATAATGTCAGTTAGCCGAAATGGGAAAATGGAGAGCAAAGAATCAAGTATTGAACAACCCCCTAGGGTAATATTCGTTTTAGTGGAGTGTTAAGGACAGGTAACACAAGGAAGGGAAAACAACTCTGAAGAAATTTGGCTGTGAAGAATATAAGACAGTAACAAGGGTGAGATATGTGATCAAGCAAGGTATTTAATTGTTTATTGTTTATTTTTCTTTTCCTTTTTCTTTCTTTTTTCTTTTCTTTTCCTTTTTTTCCAGTGGAAAACTCTAGGCAGTGTTGGAATGCTCTAGTCAGAGTTCACCAAGCAGAGAAAGGTGAGCGCTTGTATGTCAAGTCCTGTTCCTTCCACCAAGAAAAAGTTGTTTCAAAGTATAAGATCAAAGACATAAAAGAGATCACAAAGATCAAAATTTGCTTGGAAGGTGAGAACATGACCAGAAAATATATTGCTGAAATAATTTCGAGACATCTTTCCCAGAGTCATTTTTTTTTTCCTTCATTACTTCAAATAAATTTGTGGTCATTTCTACAGCCATTCATTCTTTCCTGGGAGGATTGTGGTTCTTAATGTGGTTAATAGTGCTACTGTTTATTTAGAATAGATATACATGTTAAATGTGCCCAGTGAAAGTACATTTTCAAGTCTGTATCTCCCAAATGTTCAAAACCATCCCTACATTATAAACAAGAATTTGTCTTCTAAAAATATTGATGGATTTCTGAGAAACACTAAGAATAGGCTGCTAGCTTCCTTTACTGAAATCCAACATTTGATATGCCACAAAAGAAAGATGAAATTTCTCACTGAAAAACTAACAACAATAAAGAATCTTTAGGTAGATCATTCTTGGCCCCTTCCTTACTGTGAAACAGGGAAAAGCATCTCTGGCCAGCACCAGGGATAACAGGGGCAAAACAGAGTGGCATTCAAAGCCACATATGGTATAGAGGACCTGACAAGGGGTACAGACTGTCTAGATCCTGGGGTTTTCTCTACCCATGATTCTTTCCTACCTCCACCCATCAAACTCCCCCACCCCCACCCCCTGCCAGGGGTCATGGTGAATTTGGTACAAACATAAGACAACCTGATGTCCATTGCCTAATTAAATATGGTGGACACATGCTATGCAATACCACACCACAGTTAGAAACAATGAATTAAATGTGCATTCACAGACATGGATGGTGTTAATAGATGCCCGAGTTTTCAACAACGTAAAAAACAGAAAGAGAACTCTCATCTATACTCCAATACCATCTACATATTTTTTTAAAAGATTTAAAACAACATCTATGAGGATGGGATATACAAATGAACAATATCTTAAATAAAATAATGTCTTTGGTGTGAGGAGGGGGAAGGAGAAGAATGAGATTAGTGGCTGTTGAAGGGATAGTTAATAAAATTTTTTTTAAAAAATGAGCACTGATGATCGCGTGCCATGAACCTAGACCTGTGATTAAAAGAAGTCTCTGTACAGCCATCCAAAAAATCTAAAAGCCATTTAACCAAAAAAAATCTAAAACATTGTATAATGAACAAGCGAGTAGGTTTATAGTTAGTATGATTTGCAGAGGATTACAATCTGCCCAAATGTAAATGGAGAAGAGGATAGACTTTCTGTTACTGAGCCATTTCAGGTGAAGGAGAAACCCAGCATCCATTCCTTCAGGCTCCTACTAATTCATCAAACTCTCCCTACCAGTTCCAAAAGGCACATAGTGAAAAGGGTCATAGAGGGTACAAAATAAGATTTTGAATGAAGTGACTGTCTGGAGAAACAACAGGAAATGTGGGAGAAGGGTTTTAAAAAAAATCTCAGTAGGCTACTAAAAACCTCAAGAGATTGATGAATTTTGTTAAGCTAGTTTTGAGATTGCTTTCATATATTATAAAATATTTTTGAGAGACAAAAACCTAAAGGCATTGCCAATTAATAAATACAGAAAATCTATGTACTGGAAAATTTTATTAAATTAATATTTTATACTTGTGTTGAATGTCAGTCTTGACCCAAATGATGCCATGACTTTGAGTAGAACAAAAGAAGGTTAAAAACGCCCTTCACGGGGCGCCTGGGTGGCTCAGTGGGTTAAAGCCTCTGCCTTCGGCTCGGGTCATGATTCCAGGATCCTGGGATCGAGCCCCGCATCGGGCTCTCTGCTCGGCAGAGAGCCTGCTTCCTCCTCTCTCTCTCTCTCTCTCTCTCTCTCTCTCTGCTTCTCTGCCTATTTGTGATCTCTGTCTGTCAAAATAAATCAATAAAATCTTTAAAAAAAAAAAAAACGCCCTTCACATGAAAGTTTTATATTCTGACAGCACAAAGGAATGAAATACTTTCTCATCTGAAATCACAGTTGTCTGGGAGGTTCTTTTATACTTTCATTGGCACATAGTAAATTGAGTCTTTTCAACAGTAATGCAATTGGGAACTTTAAAAATAATTAAGAAACATAAAATATGTCAGTCTTCTCAAACATAGTTGGAATATGAGTTTTAATCTCTCTCCTTCAAGAACATTAGTATAAATTGAAGTCTATACTCTCATAATTTTTTAAATGTATCATTTTAAATATATACCAGGAAAAAATGTCTAATAACTGTGTCCAAAAAAACAAAAATGTGTTTTTATAAATATTTAATACAAGCTGTACTTGAAATATATTGTTTATACATGAACAAAAATATTTCTTAAATGTGTTGATATAATGTAGCAAAAAATACAAAAGAAGAGAAAGGAAATCTTATAATAAAAATTAGGTTTGATGACTGACTCTGATATATATGTAAGGATTCAGTTCTCTCCTTAATATCTTGGAGGGCACAGACCACATGAAAGGATAACCGTGGCTTTCTGTCTCCTTCTTATAATCTCAGCAGCTCCATGGATTAAAGTACAGTGTGACTGGTACCAAGCTTTACACCTAATCATTGTAGTATTTGTAGTCCCCATAAGGTTTCCAAGGGTCCTATCAAATTTATGGAATTTAAGAAAGAATTTTGTATTTCACAAACAACATCGGAATAGATCATGCATATATCAATTCCACTTCAAAAGAATAAATTCTTAAAGGTAGTCTGTATGTGTTATAATCTCATTTATAAACCACTATCAGATTAGACTTTTCTTATTTCCTCTGTGATCTGCAGCCGCATACTACAATATTTGAGTGTGTAACCAGGGGAACTATGACTCTCAATTCAGGGGTGTTGATCATCATAAGTATATTTATTTCTCCTTTAAAGCTTCTTGATGCATTAAGGATATAGACTTTCAAGCAATCAACAGTTGACAATCTCTACTTGGGCTAATGTGCCGTCAACCTCTTATTATGAGAGTTTCTGTTTAGTGCCATAGTGCTCTCCTCAGGACCCATCATCATTACAAAAGTTGAACACCAAGATTACACGGGTCCTACACAGAACACATGGAAATGAAGAGTACACATATTGTGGGCTGTCTGACTGGCCCAGTAGGTTAAGTGTCTGACTCTTGGTTTTGGCTCAGGTCATGATCTCAGGCGGGGTCATAAGACGGAGCCCCACATCCAGCTCTGCAATCAGTGGGGAGTCTGTTTGACATTCTTTCCCTCTCTTTCTGTCCCTCCAACCCCCACTCACACTCTCTCTCAAAAAAATAAGTAAATCTTTTTTTTTTTTTAAAGAGTACACTTATTGTGATAAGTATCTTATTTTTAAACATTTCCAACACAGAGAAATTTTTTTGTATGCCAATTTAAATATTTCAAACACAAAATAGAGAATATACCACTATATGTCACATGTCAGAATACTATTCATCCTTCAAGGTTACAAGCCAGGCAGATATTTCACCAAACGACATATTAAGAGGAGCAATGAGTCTTATTTTGTAGAACTCTCTGGAGAATGAGGAGGGCCATGCTTCTTGGGTATTTGAGCTCTCTTTTCTCTCAAACCAGGAATGTATCCCACAGGGTTTAATTTGAGAAAACACCTCCTTGGAGCTACAGCCTGGCATAGCTGAAGGGAGAGCCGTGTTTTATTCTAACTTTGCTAAAATTAGTAATGTGAAGTTGGAAGAAAAGCTTCAACTCTGTAGGACTCAGTTTGCAAATTTATAAACTAAAAAGTTTATATTAGGTGATTTCTAAGATTCTTCATATCTCTCATTTTATCTGTGTATCTTCATATCTCATTTTTATCCATATCTCATTCCTTGTCCTAAATTAAATTTAATAATTTTTTTAATTTTATGTAATAAGTGTTTCTTAAATATCTAGAGAATGTTAGGTATATGATAAATATTAAAATACAAAGCCAAAAACTGGCAACATACATTTTATAAATCTACCCAAATACCATATAATATGAGAGATACTAAATTGGCGGCATAGAAAAAATATTTTAAAGATAAGAAGAAGAGTGAATTCAATCTTTGTGGGAAATGGAGAAAACAATCTCAGGGAAAGTGTTGAATTAGACCTTGAAAGATGAGTTATTTTTTGCAGATTTGGGTGGTCAAAGATGCTCTCTCCAAGTCCCTTCACATACTATGATTCAAAAAAACAAATCACTGAGATCTTGACCATCAAGTATACAGAACAAAACAATATTAACTTTTCTAGAAATAATGAAACATTTTCTAGAAATAATGAAACATGTACCTCGATGTTAAAAGTTACAAAATTGGGGCCCCTGGGTGGCTCAGTGGGTTAAAGCCTCTGCCTTCAGCTCAGGTAGTGGTCCCAGGGTCCTGGGATCGAACCCTGCTTCAGGCTCTCTGCTCAGCGGGGAGCCTGCTTCCGCCTCTCTGCCTACTTGTGATCTCTCTCTCTGTCAAATAAATAAATAAAATCTTTAAAAAAAAAGTTACAAAATTGAAACTCTGAAGTTACTGCATCACCACAACTATAGTCAAAGATGAGGAATTTAACATTTAAGCTCCTTTTTTCTTCCATTTGCGTTTGTTCAGTACTTTTGGTGGCAAGTGACAGAAACCCAACTTGAACTATATTATATAATAGTGGGAATGCAGCTAGACCTCAGGGGCAGTGGAAGCCCAAGGCTAGAACAACAGAATCTTCCTACATTCTCTAAATCACTAATCTTGGTTTCATTCTCTTAGTCTGTCTTCTTCCATTTGATGGAAAACATGGCTGCCAGGAGCTCTTAAAACTCTCAACTATCCTCCTCCTCCTTGCCCTCTTTGCCCTTCTCCTCCCCCAACCCCACCTTGCCCATCTTAGTTCCAGTTTGGAAAAAACAAATTCCTGAGTTTGGTGATGTGCACTCCTTTCGAAGTCAGTTGAGGTTTGAGGAAAGATAATATCATGGGGCCAGTTTGGTGCTGGTAATAAGCACTGCCACCAGGAAGGGATGGTGATTTAACAACATGTCTGGGACCCACAATTTACTGACTGTGTGATGTCCTCAAAGTTACTTAACTTCTCCACATCTCCATGTCCTCATCTGTAACATGGAAGACATGCTAGCTCCCAACTCACAGAGCTCTTGGGAGTATTAAATGAGTTAATGTACCCAAAGCAATTAGCACAGTATCTGGTATATACTAAATGCTCAGTAAAATAGTAAATAATTTTTTTAAAATTATCACCACCACCATCATCATCATCATCATCACTGAAGTTCCCATTAGAATTACATCATTAGAAAGGGAAAAGTATGCTCCTCAGAAAAATAGAAAGTATTGAATGAGCCAGATAATATTTGTTATTTGCACTGCTGCTAGAACATCTCATTCTGAAAATCATTTTGGAACGAGAACATAAAAATAATTAAATGGAAAAATAAAAGTACTAAACCTATGTGTAAGGAAGGAAAGAAAAACATAGGCAATTAGAACAGACTTATAGAGAACTAAGAAGAAAACACTTGAGTCTTTTTTATACCATAGCAGTTGAAGAAACATCTATCCCTGTATTTTTTCTTTGATAATTTAAGAGCATTAGAGCCATACATTTACTCACAGTACAATTCAAATGTCTTCCTTTGGGGTCACAGACACTGATGTGGGATAGGTGAAGGATGGAGGAAAATAAACCAAATAAACTAAATGTGCACATCAGTTTAAAGTTGTGTCCAATTATAGAATCTATATGTAATTTGTATATTATAAGTTACATAATCTAGTATACTGTAATGTTCAGGTAGGGTCCAGCTTCTCTTGGATAAAAGTAATCAGTGATTCAGAACCCTCTCCTTGCTTCTCTCCCTTAAATACTGTGTGGATCCGTGGTTGGATTTGGAGGACAGAGAAGAGTCATATAGCCTTTATGTGCTGGTGGAATTGGCAGGGGAGGTAAGGCTTAGTGCCTGTATGCAGGTGTAGCTCCAGACCTGCCAACAAGGGATATGCCGGCCTCCTGACATTTTGGGATTTGGTTTCTGACTGTCTTGTCCATGATTTAGTCTCTCTGATTTGGTCATCGCCTGGGAGCCCTGCCTGACTTTTCAATCTCAGTGTAGTTTCCACCAACTGCAGACACTTTGGTGTCCACCGAAACTTTTACCTAGCCGGGAGTGCTGGTTCTCCTTCAGCCCCTGATATAGTGGGTCTCATAGCAAGCCAGCCGGCTCCCAAATCAGCATTCACATCCTCCAGAATGCTCCCTTTCAGATATCCACGTGGTGTGCTCCCTCATATCCTTCTGGTTATTACTCAAGTGTCCCCTTTCAAAAAGGCCTATGTAAAATTGCATCCCCCACAACACTTCCTTTTCTCCTTTCTGCCTAGCACTCGTGTCATCTCACATGTAATATATTTTATTTTGTTAAATGTCTGTCTTTCTCCCACTAGAATATAATTTCCATGGGGATAGAGATTTTTGTCTCTGTTGAATACTCTATAGCCAGTGTCTAGAACATAGCCTAGCACAAAATCAGTTGTCAATAAACATTTGTAGAGTGAATAAATGAATAAATAGAAATTGAGAAATGCTTCAGGGTTCCAACACTCACTCTCTCTGTGAATATACTATTTCATTCTCCTAGCTTGTTCAGCTCCTGGCACATAGCAGGTGAATGAATAGAATAGATTTACCCTCCGTTTGTCCCTTAATCCTTGCTATGGCTCAACCGATGCTGTTGTCAGTTAGCCCTTTGGTTCATTTCTGTAGTTTGCTTTTATTCATCATCTATTGCTTGATGATTCATCTTCCAGGCTTTTGATTCCAATTTAATTGTCTGTGATCTGATATATCATCCTTCCTTATAATGTGTCCTTGAAGATTCTGTATCTTTTACCTCTGCAATCTGTCTAATCCTGTGTCTGTTCATAAGAGGAATTCCTGCCTCGATAGCTCTTCACTACCCTTAGACTAGGCTGTTAGATTATCAGCTGATTAACTTTAATGCTTAATTCTGGATGTCCCTATTCATCTCACTTGGACCATCAGGGAGCAATGAACTCATCTGACCCAATCTAAAGTTTCTTTATGTCGTCATATTCTATCTAAAATTGTGGGTCCTTGCTCCATTAAAAGACCAATGTATTATGGATCTACATTCTATAAGCATACTTTGAATATTGCAAGGTTATATAAGCTTGCAACTTTAAAAATAGCAAACATTTATTGAGCTTTTATTATGTGCCAGACTCTATGCTAAGCATTTTCTGTATCTTACTGCTCTTATTTTCACATTACTCTATGAATAGAGACTATTGTTTTAGCTCCATTTTATAGACAAAGAAATGTAAGATTCAGACAGCCTAAGAAATTTGTCCAAGATTACACATTTAGTAAGTGGCAAAGTTGAAGTGCATAGGCAGTTGCATTTGTCATCAAGGCTTATGTTCTGAAGAACCACACCAAATAGCCTTTATTGTTCATGGATACCAAAGAGGAATTTTACCACAATTCATTTATCAAATAAGTGAACTGTGTAAGTTCAGAACCAAGCATTCTTTTAATTTACAAGAGAGAATAGAAAAGAGCATTTTTTTTTGTCACTCAGAAATATCTTATGATTTGGTGAATTCCCAGATGAATACTGAGATCATAAACAAACAAAATGGATTTCAATGAGGCAGAAATATCTTTTTCCCCCTTTTATACCAATATCATCTTCCTTTTACTCATTTTTCATGCTGTATTGCATTCATATTCCACTGATTAGAAAGACAACCCAAAACTATTTCTCTAACACTCCTTCTCATAGCCCTTTACATAATGACTTTGGCTTTTAAGCCAGGGGGCTCTATGTGTTTTATTTGGCAATGGTTACAATTCTAATTAATAGCTTAAATAAATGCAATGGTAACTGACACATTAGAGCCTGCAACTCACACGTTTTTTACTAGTCTTATAATGCTCTAATTACCAATATAGTCAGGGACAAAATGCCATTTAGTTGTGTTTTCTCCCCCTTTCTAGATGGCTCAGCATGGGTAAGCTGAGAAATGTATTAGAAAACAATGTTTCTAATGATTTTATATCAAAATATGTTTCAGATTTTTCATGCTGAGAAAGTTACCCTCTGAATTCTTAACTGCTGAGATGAACTGAATGCTTAGAATTCTCCTGTAATCATGTCTGAAAGCTCTAAAATGAAGAAGATCTTCAGAACAAAAATGACTTTATGACACCAGCCTCTCCCACACTTTGTATTTACATGGGGCTTAATTTCTGTGGCCTTGTACAGAAATGTTTTATTCCTAAAGTACGACGAGGCAGAGAAGACGGTCAGTAGAAGATAAAAGTTAGAGGAATAGCTTGTGGCCACCCTAGGGACCACAGCCACTGCCATTTACAGCTAAATTTCCTCCGTATCAAATCACTCAAGCATTGTTACAAAGTCTATACACACTCTTGCTTTCTCTTTCAGCAAATAGGGTCTTTCATGGCTCTTTCAGAGCAGCGACTACTTTTGTCAACAACCAAAGCAGCTCACCACTGTGAAAATAACTTGGAGTGAAAACCAACCAACCAAATAAAAAAATATATTTGTTCCTCAAAATTAAAGTGGGACAGAAAATACCTGAGGATATTGTACTCGAAGAAATATGGTAAGGAGGCTTGCAACATAATGCCAGGGAACCTTGTTGGAAATACTGTTCTAGAGTTAGAAATTCCTACAGGATGGAGGCCATTCTGGTATCCTCTGACAATGAATACTTGGAGGAATCTTCCAGAAGCTGTTGTGCTTTGGCGATTTGGTTGATTCAAGAAGAGAGTGAGGAGAAGGGGCCAGCTACCTGTTTCCTGGTGCCCAGAGTACAACTGGTAATTCGTTACACGATTTTAATAATAGGCTATGATTGATTGAAGCGATTAAAAGAGGCTATTATGGAAAGGGGAGGCAAAACTCGGAACACATCTGCTCCTGGTTTGAGGGGAGAAAGTCCTAGAAACCGTTAAAAACAGATGTCTGCTGTTTGAACATGAAAGTCTTAAGTGACAAAAATAAGTTGTTTACATAAATTCTAAGATAGAATTAGGATATTGGTGAAGTGGCAGTGAAGCTGAGATCACATTGGGAGGCCTCCTTTACTTACCATAATCACAGATAAAGTCCTGAAACAAGGGCCATGAGGCACGTTCAAAGCCTATTTCATCCTGAGTTCTTGGTGCATGCACATGGCCTTTGCTGGACTAACTCAGCATGTTTCAGACTTATCAACACTGAAAAATGTAGCTGAATATTCATTATATTAGTGAAGTTTTTATCTCACTATCTCACTACAGTAATTACATGATAGCACAAAGTAAGTCACATCTTTATTATTGTTTACACATCTAACAATTCAGTCTTAAGTGGGTTTGAAGAAAACTGTCTATTTCTTCAGGCCAAGGGAGAGTGCAAAATGTGTTCTTATCAGAAAGAAATGTTCTCAAAGAAATTCCATTTTGATTTTTTCCTTTCTATTGAATGATCAGCTTTTCTGGTTCCTTCCATCAAATGCTTTGCGTAGAAAATCCCCAATATAAAATAGATTGTCCTAGAGGTCCTATTGCAGCCATTTGTTAGAAACACAAAAAATATTTTCCTAAGACTTGGTGCTGATAGACTAATTAGATTCACCCAAGCTACAGTGACAATTTAGCAAATAAAGTAGCAGGCCTATTTAGGTTAACGTACATTGTTTCAGTGAAAAACACGTACTGGATCCTACTGGGAAAATATCTTTTCTGACCTTAGTGGTAATCTGACCTTAGTGGCAATTAGTCCAAAAGCCCTTTTCCAAAAGTACTTCTCTTTTCCAGTGGCTTAAGGGTATGATTCTTAGTAGAAAGTAATACTTTAATTTCATTGTAATCATTTGTACTTACACTTTTATTAGGATCCAATAAAAAACAGAATTATCAAGAAACTACAGATGATAGAGATAGATATATGTGCAGATAAACAAATAGACATGGAGTTTTGTTGTAAGGATTTGACCCTATACACTGTGGAAGCTTGAGTTGGTTAAGTAGCCTCTGGAAGTCTGTTGCCTTTGCATCTGATACAAGAATGTTTTATAGTAGCCTTCTAGATCCCCTAAGAGTCAAGGTCACGCACACCAGCTGATAGAATAACTCTCTTCTTTGCCTGTTGATTCAAAGGACTAAAGAAACCAGTGTCCAAGCAGCAACTAGAGTGGAGTCCCTTTTGTGCCCCCCAACAGATCTTGGACATGGGAAACGACCTTTTTGCTAATAGATCACTTTGGGTATAGTGAAAGGATCGCATCTACCTCTGCCCTTGGACTCCTGGATGCTTGGATCCTGGTGACAGGAAAACAACATCGTTGGATGGCAATTTAGAGCATATACCAATTCAAAAAGCCATTATACTAGTCCCTCAAGATGTTGCTACCCCACTAGCACAAGTTTTCAAATCCTGACCAATCAAGCCAGCTACTATGAGATAATGGGGAACAGGTTCAGACAATGAATTCCATGAGCACAAACCCATGTCATTTTCTGTGAAATAATTTCCTGGGTCAGAAGTGATGCTGTGTAGACTACCATTAAGGCTTTTTTCCAAAACTCTAAGGGTAGTCACTGTGATAAAGTGGATCTGCTGGACCATTTGGCCTAAGTGGCAGAGCAGCTCTCATGGCAGTCTGGACTTATTCCAGAACACTCTCTTGTACTGTGCTTCACCCAACACTGGCAGCTTTTTGGATCACTCAATACAGGGGTCAGAGTAGAACGCCCAAGTGGGGCTGTATGTTGATGCAAAATCCAAAGTGGCTTACTACCCACTTTCTTGGTGGCCAGATACAGCAACTTTTCCTTCACCTTGCAAGGGATAACTTAATATGTCCCAAGACATCACACCTTTAGAAATTTCACCAAGGTAACAGTCCCCTGGATTTTTATAGGTTTCATTCCCTACCCTTTCACATACAAGGATCTTAGCAACTTGTCTAGATGGTCGCTACTTTCTGCTTACCAGGTCCAACAAATATAACTTTATCAATGTAATGGACCAGCTCAAGGCCCTGTGAAGAGAACTGTGATTAAGACATAGGGCTGGAGTATTGGTACACTACTCAGATAGGACAATGAAGGTATATTGCTAGCCTTGTCAGTTGCAAGAAAACTGCTTCTTTACTGATCTTTACTATCAAGAATAGAGAAAAAAAAGGAATATTCACCGTTCCTTTTTTTTTCTCTATTCTTGATAGTAAAGATCAGTAAAGAAGCAGTTTTCAATAGCTGCATACTAGGTGCCGGGGAATATGTTGGTTTGGTCCAGATAAAATTAAAAAAAAATCTGCAATAGCAGTTGCAATAGGAGTCATCACTGATTAAGTTTATAATAATCCACTGTCATTGTCCAAAATCCATCTGTCTTCTTCATTGGCTAAATAGGCAAGTTGAATGGGAAAAACCAACCCTGTGGTTCTGAAGTCCTCAACTGTGGCACTAATTTCCACAATATCTCCAGCAATGCAGTATTACTTTGGTTTTCCATTTTCATAAGTAGAGGCAATTATAATGGCTTCTATTTGGACTTTCCTATCATAATAGCTTTAACTCCATGGGTCAGGGAACCATTGTGCGTATCCTTCCTATCACTAAATATGCATGTTCCAATTACGTATTCTAGAAAAAAGAAAATAATCACAGAGTTGATTTGGAGACCCCCAAGTTTCACTGTGAGAGCTCCTAAGTCAAAGGACCTACTTCATTTACTATTTGATCTCTGTAACGCTCAATGCTAACTGGTATGCCATAGTAATGGTTTAAGTCTATGGGAGTTAGTATTAGTTCTAAGCCAGTTTCCATTAATATTCATAAAGTCTGATTATTTTCCCCTCACAATTTATAGTCATGTTACAAAAATGGCCTCAGATCCCCTTGGGGGAACTCTGGGAAAAAGAGTAATGGTATAAATTATTGGCAGTGTAATAGGATATTTTCTCAAAGGATTCTTACCATGCGAACTACTAGTTCTAGTCTGGGAATCAATGGAGGAGTTATGACTCTGTTTTGGTAATTCAGTTAGATTTCTGTTCACTATAACTTTTCTAGTTATAAAGGTTAAGTAAGCCTTTATTATGCTACACATCATTTTCAGTTCTAGGGATACCTGGCACACCTGCAAGTTAGTCCCTTCTAATGATTGCATTGGCTCCAGTGTCCGTTACAGTAACCATGCCACCTGCTTGTTTTGGGAGATTAAGTGCCGCTACTTGGTCCCAGTGATGCCATCAACCCCATTGCACTTCGGCATTCCAATATTATAGGAGCAGTTCTAACTGCAATTTCGGACCCAAGAAGAAGAGCTACCACAAAACTCTTCAAAGGTACTAGAGTCCCCTCACAAATTTATTTCTCATAACTTCATGAAAAAGATGTTCCCTGAACCCTCCAGAGGTGAGTGTGCAGGTCTTAGATAAGAAAACCACTTTAATATTCTAATCACCCTACGCCTTTGGCTACCTTCCTCTACAGTATTCCAAGAAAGTTATGGCATTTTAACTTATTTGGCATAGGATATTTCAGAGCCATATTTCAACCAGCCTACAAAAAAAAAAAAAAAAAAAAAAAAAAGGGCCATTTCCAGCTTCTCTGCTTAAAACATTAAATCTAGAATCTTACCTTAATGGACCTATAGCAATATTTTAGGCCTGATGCAACTTTATATTCCTTCTACCTTGCTTCCACACCTGTAATGTCTATTCTTACACATATCCTTCAAGTTTTTGTAGCAAATCATACAATTCTCCTAGTGAATATTGCACCTTATCACAGGTCATGATTTTTACCCTACCCTTTGGGCCTGCTGGGACTTGAGTCTGGCTATAGATCTGGAAGGGTGGCAAGGGTAGGTCAGGAGGATGATCAGCAGGGCATTGCAAGGCAACTATATTGGGGGTTAGGAGAACATTACAGGTTCCTCAGAAAAAGAAAGACTAACCTACATAGGAAGGGACAGAAGGGCTACTTCCACCAGCAAAGCAGACTCAAAAGATTTTAAGAGATTGGGTCATCAGAATCTGCCTCTATGTCCCATCCCCATTTTCAGGATCTCATTCCTTCCCAATCAGTGCTATTACCTTCAGAAAACAGAGACTTCGAGGTTAATAACTCAATTTATGTTATAGTTTAGCCACCTACAGAATTAGATTTTGCGTTTGTTTTCAGAAATCTTGGTCTTACTGTTACAGGAAATAGGAGTTTTCCTTGGAGTAGTCATACAATGTCCTTTATGCAGACCTTGAGATGAGAATTTAAAGCACCATGAATTCATTATTTCTTGCTTCAAATTCTCCGGCAGTTAGAAGCAATCAACAAACCCTTCATACTCTGGATTTATACTATAATATTTTAAGGTTGCAAATATTTGATCACTCAGAACATTGACTTCTAAAGACACTTGATTACAGGTATCTAAAGATCATAAATTGAGTCACTGTGTTGTCTATGTTGTCTGTGCATGCCACAGATTACCAGTACCCCTTTATCATGGCATACAGGATAATTAATGTATTTAAATTTAATCACATCGGGGAATCAATTCCAGAAAATCCAGAACCAATACGAAGAATTCATCTTTAAGATTTTATTTGAAGCCATTTCGTTTCCAGTACCAAATTCTGTATCAAGCCAGGATATCATCAGAGAAATAGAACTGCTAGAAGATAGATGATTGATAGGTAGATGATAGATAGATGGATAGAAAGATAGAGATTTGTCACAGGGAATTGATCTCATGCAATTGTGGGAGCTGGAGTTGGTTAAGCAATCTCTCTTCACATTTGCTGGTAGAGCCTTAAGTCTACAGGACAAGTAGAGTCAGAAAGGAAGAACAAGAATAAGATGGAACCCATAAACATGAGCTAAACTCATGAGGATAAGTTTTATCTTTGGTTCACATGCTTATCCCAGGAGTCTGGGAAGCAGAAGGAAGAAGATCCAGGAACGGTTGGAGCAGTTGCACACCCAGTGGTACCCTTAGGCTGGTATGTACATCAGCCGATCCCAGAGCGTGTGAACTACAAAATGGCTGCTCTTTCATTTATATCCTCCAAATCTTGCAGAGGAATCTCTTTTGGGTGTATTGTAACTGGAAATATGTAGGAAAGAGAATTCTGGGAAATGTAGTTCAGCCTAACCAATCTGACACATTAAAAAGTTTCCATATGCCCTAGGGAGAAGTGTTTTATCAGAAATGTCCTGAAGCAATTTTTGACAGTTGATAGGATATAAAGAATGGAAAGCAGGGCTAAATGACTAAGAAGTTATAATTGTAAATAGCAAATATCTTTAATGGAGAAAGAAAACAGCATAAAAATCTCCTGTGTGCTGTAATGGAAATTTATCCATCTTTTAATACTGTATGAGCTTCTGATTTCCTCTACTGACATTTTATGCAAAACGATGGTATTTTTTTTATTTCTCATGGATTGTGGTAAAGATTTCTCTTTTTTATGAGAAGTAGATGTAGGTGGGATATGTGATTTCTATGGTTAAAAATTCAGACTTTGACTTCTGCCTCTTTCACTCCTTTGAACCAATCCTATGTAACTATTCTTCATTTGCAAAAACAATAATAGACTTACCTATATATCATAAAATTGCTGAGTTTATTAAGCATATAATGGTTGCAAAGTGTTATATCAATACTTAAAAATTGAATTAATCATTAATATAACTAAATAATAATTGAAAAGTAAATTAACAATAATTATGGCCAGATTATTATGTTCCTGCAGTATTTATGGTTTTCATTTCCACGGTAAATTATAAAATTGCAATGTTTTTATGTTACTAATATCTTTACTAACAGCATTAGGGTAAAAAAGTTTGTTTAAAAAGATTAAACTTTCTAAATCGTTTGCATTTTTGATAGAGAAAATAACCATGTTTTGCTTTCTTAGGAAGTCACCTGGCCATCGCTGCTACCAGGAGTGGCCAGAAAGTGCAGAGAGTAAGATGGGATATTGGAGCTTTACCACCTGCCAGTCCCCTGGCAATGAGGACCCTATTACTAATGGTAGATGGAGCTCCTGGCAAAAGGTTGCTGTGAAATTATTAAATTGCTCCCTGGTGGTGAATGGGGTTGGTATAACAGAAGTAAATGCACTAGTGGGTGCAATGTATCAGGTGTTTGAAAAGTCTTAATTATTGTAATTTTAAGGATAATGGAATTACTTGGTTATTGATAGAAACAACTGATGCTTTGAAAAAGGTAATAAAATTCTGAGCAATTAAGGAGTAGTTATGAAAGTCTGATGTCCTCTCAGACAGCATATAAAAAGATTCTTATCTCTTCGTACTAGCTGGTAAAAAAAGAAAAGAAAAGAAAAGAAAAGAAAAGAAAAGGAAAGAAAAAGAAAAAGAAAAAGAAAGTGCTACAAACTAGACCCCAAATTGAATTTAAATTGTAGCAGATCTCCAAAAAAGACTGAATTCTTAACCTAAGCAAATCTGTTATGTCAAGGTTAAGACCTTAACTAGGAAGGAAAGAGATCCTGACCTATAAGTTGTACTTGAAATTCTTAAATTCCTAGTTTCTAGTGAATCCTCTGGATCTGCAGAAGTTGCTGACATATCCCTCTCTGAAGATAGCACATTGCTCGGTGGCGACACAGAAGGCAATGTATTATGAGGCACCGAGACATCCTTGCTCCCTCCAGATCTATCCTGGCCTCCGGAATAATAATTAAGGTTGAAATCGCATACAGTCAAACATAACCTGGCCAGGGAAGTACTGGATTTCAGCACTAAGGGAAGAAAAGGAATATCAAAGAAGATGCAGGACCTGGTCAACATGTACCAGAAGGAACAGGAAGATTATTGCTGGAAACAGATGATAAGGACCTGGATCAAGAAAGGCAGAAAATAAAGTTAAAGAATAATGTGGTTGTTGTGAGATCATTCTCCTGGAGTCCAGGCTTTAGCATCTGGCAAGGACCATCAGGAAAAATGCGAACGTGCTTGAGGAATGCAATGGCCTATGTTAAGGAGAAAGGCGTACTGCCATGGCAGTTAGTAAAAGAAGGAAAGAAGTGCTCGGAGAAGTGAGTGTATAGAAGTGGATATATTACATAAAGTCTAAAAACCCACAAACCACCTATACTCTGAGATACTCTATTTACCAAAGCAATAAGGAATGCACTGATTCATTAGCAGCATGGGACATTTCGTGTGGGCTCTCCTTTGCAAGCCAGGGCTGGTATGATTCTAGAACTAGGCTTTCCGATAGTAAAACAAAGCCAGGAGCTTAAAATGGTAAATGCAAAGTGGTGGGTTTCCTAGGCTGCCTATTCCTAGCTGATCTCACATTGAGATCTGAGCCTTCATAAGCCAGGGTCTTGGTTCACAACTTCCTCTGGAGCTTCCCAGGTGAAATCTGAAACTGACCCCATACACAGGAGTCAGGGAGAGACAGAAGAAAGACACCTGCCACTCTAGGTTGGTTCGGTGGCAGGTTTAGTAAACAAGGAAACTTACATATGAGGTTTGTCTCGGGTGACTGCAGGATGAGTAGATCTCTCCACCCAGTCACCAGATCTTAATAAAAGTTTATATAGAGGCCTTAAAAGGGTTTGGTCATGTGTGTATTGTCCAATCACGTGTACTACCCAGATGGTCACAACGCCATATCACTATCCCAGGGCCTGACCTGGGCAGTTTCTGTGAGCTGGGAAGGTGAGCCAAATGCAATTCCAAGGACAGGGGAGGAGACGGGAAGCCTCTGATTTCTGGGATCTAGCTCACAGGTCACTAGAGGTCATGTCCTCTTGATGACCTGCCCCAACAAATAATGCAGCGCTATAGACAATTGAGTCAGTTAAAATACTGAAATACTTCTGTGCCTCCTTGGTAAACAGCCATTATACTGAGCATTCTGCAGCTCCCAACTCCCAGTATCTCATCCCTCCACAACTAAAGGTTTATAATTGTTGGCACAGCATTAAACGGGAGCCCAAGTTGGCTCTGTTTAGTAAGGACCCGAGGTTTAGCATTTTTATAGTTTAGCATTTTTATAGTTCGAAGGGTCTCTATTAAGCCCCTGATAATTTGAAAAAAAAAATGCTTAAATATTCCTTTTATTATGCCCATTATGCATGTTTATATGTACTGAGTCTTTTAAAAATCACATTGCACCTTTTTTTTGTATTATGATATAGTTACAATATTTATTTGAGGAAATGTGTACCCGGATGCTGTGGGGGCCACGGTGTTGGAAAAAGTGGGGCAGAGGATGGAAGGAAAAAATAGATCACATGTTCCCTGGTTACAGACCATGCTGAGAATATCAAATACATAAGCTATGTTTAATTATTCACCTTGCTGACATTAATTCACATCTAAGAAGCAGTTTTCTGTCCGCAAAACATTATAGTGTTACTTTAGAGCATCCCTTTAAATCCAAAATATTTTTAAACTTTCAATAAAACATGTATTTAAATCCCTTCATTTGCTGACCTATTATTGAAAAATCATTGTAGGCAATGAAAACGCTTTTTAATAATCCTCCCAAATCAAACAGACCCCAGCCAAATATTCCCCAAAGTGTGAAACAACAAAGTCAATAGATGAAAATGAATCAGCGATGTTGTCTGGAATTTTAGCTTAATTTTTTTGCAGTTGCTCAAATATTAATAACTTGAGATCTGATCTTTTTAAACCTGCAGAATCTACTTAAGCTTTTAAAAAAATAAAAATCTAAACAGAGATTTAGCCCCACGCAGTAGGGAGCCATCCCAATTTGGCAGAAGAATGAACTAGACAATTTTAAGAGATGGAGGCTTGTTATATCCGTGCATTCCTAAAGAATATGTCCTACATGGGGTCACTGTAAGAAATTGATTCTGCATTCTATAGGTACTGGACTGTGTGTGCACTGTCTTATTACCTAGTTAGACATGAACATAAATTGTTAAAGGAATGGATCACAATGGTTGGTATCTTGCTTGAGTAGACAGAAACAAAGTGTAAATCAACGAAAAGCAGGAACTGTTTTATTGTCATAGTGATGAGAGCATTTTCAAAGGCCGAGAAACAAGCATTGAATTCTTAATTAGGAGATGATTGTAATATTATTTTTTTGCTTTTCAAAGTATGACATAGGGAGCAAAAAAATCTTCAGAACTATGCGTGGTTATCGAAACTTAAACTGCTGTCCCGCTAATGTTAGAAGTACAAATGGGAGACAGATGAATATGATTTTTCTTATTAAATCTATGGTATAGTTTGCTACCTCTTGAATTTCTCTTCTTGGTTGGAATTTGCTAGATGCCTAATTTTCTTTATCTGCGTGATGGGAATTATAATGGTAACTACATTATAAATTTGGGGGGAGTTCATATATACAGAATGGGGACAATATCACCTGGTATGTTTTAAAGTACGAACTAAATATTAGTTGTCATTATTTTGTCAAATATTGTTACTTTGTCAAAGGAGAAGCTGACGTACTTTCAGTACAATAGCTTTGCTACCTTGTAGGCAAAATAGGGATCTTGGTTCTTGGAAGGTAACTGATTTTTTATAACACTGACTCTGTGGAAACTTGCATTTTCCATCCAAGATTGAGGCATATAGGCACGTATTAGTTGGAGACAGGCTGAATCAGGCATTTATGATGAGTGCCCAAGGATAGTTGATTATGCCTAGCATTTTGCATAGTGGGCCTTGTCCTTGGAAAGCAGTTCAGATGACAAGCTGCCCACTTTTCTTACCTTTCCTCGTTTAATAAGGAGAGCAAGAGGCAACATGTTTTGAGATCAGTTTGGCTAGGCAGGCACCTGTAGGTGAATCTTTCCATACAGGTCATGTTAAGGATTTAGTTTTCATCCTAGGGAAAATGGAACGTTACCAAGGGTGTAAAGCAGAACATGACATATGATTAGCTATGTTTATCCCAGATTAGATATCGGATGAGATATGTTTATACCATATATAATTAGATATGTTTTAACATACTGGTTGCCATGAAGAGAATGCATTGGTGGGAGGTTAGGAATTAGGGCAAATGTGAATGCCAACCTAGGTTGTTCCTGCAGTGGTCTGGCAAAAAAACTGTTTGAACCAGTTGTGCTTGGAGTAGACAGGAAGAGCAGACCACAGTACATGAGATTTTTCTTTCGGAGAATCATATTCAAACGCAGAGTATTGTACTAACATTTTTTACTCTATTGCCACATTTGTAAGGCAGGGAAACGGTAGTTACAACACCCACGGTCATTGTGAAGATTATGAGAAACTCTGACACAGAGAGGCACTAAGGCCACACAGCTAGGAGCCAAGATGAAACTCAAGCTATATGATCCTTCAGTCTTCTCCCTGCATGGGCTGCCAGAAGAATTAAATGAAAAGATGCTCATAAAATGCTGAGAATCACACCTGGCCTGGTATAAGTTCCCACTAAGTGTTACCTACTGTTGTGACCGTTAAAGAAAAATCCTTTTGTAAATTTTCAAGCACCATGCTGACCAAGTTATAATGGGATCCATCCAACAAATCATATGCCTGGGTGTCAGTCACACTAATTACAGGCTCGTTGAGAAGTTCAGTGGCAATTATTTGACCATGGTTTTAAAAATAAAGGTCACAGAGACAACAGCTTGTATGGTAGAGATTTTCCTGAACTCTGTCTATGTTCCCCCTTGCTGGTCGCTATGGTGGTTTTGACAGGGGTTGTCAAGAAGGATGAAATTGGGTCTCAAAGCCCTCATCTGAACAAACAAGACGTGGATGCCAGCAGCTCCCTTCGTGGCTGGGATCCATCCCTGGATAAGAATCTTCCATCCTCATTCATTCACTGAGACGGAAAAGGTCCCCAAAATGTGAACCCACTAGTTTGCAATATTCTTGTTAAGGGATTTGCCTAAATAAAACAGCTCTTATGCCACTGAGGACTGAGCCCCGGTTCAGACCGGGGCCTCTGGAGGGCCCATTTATCTGGATCAGACCATGCTTTGAGACCCAAGTGTAACCTCTCTTGACTCCATCATAGAAAACCAAACAAGCAAATGAATTTGGGAGCCCAGCACCCATGTGAAATCTCAGGGAGATCATTGACATTGCAGTTTGTGGTCTCTACACCCCCCACCCCTCCACCACCCCCCACCCCACCCCACCCAGACATCCAACTGCCTGGATTGTGAGAGCCTTCCATATGGGAAGCAGAAGTGACAGGTTAGGGGAAGAGAAGTGGTGTCTTTTCTATCTCTACTTTTTTGCTCTCATACTCTTTAAATGCGACTTCCTTTTTTAAGTACCATGTGTTAAAGCGTGTTTAATTAGGTCAAAACATGGGGGTAGGTGAGGGAAAATTGAAGTAGGCTGCTGGTGAATCAAATAACCCCAGAAGCCAGTCTGTAGTATTTATACCCTTACACACAGTACACACCCAAAACGTATTTGTAAGGCTGATTAATTGCAACATTTGGAAGGGGCCCTGCAATTCCATTTCCAGGGGAGAGTTGAGTCATTTGTCCTTGCCCGAGCTTCACATTGCACTTGACACCAGTGGAAACCTCATGTGCATGAAAATCGTGCATTGTGCCACGGAGATTCCGGTGGCAATAAAACCTGGAATGCAGAATCAAAATGGTGAATTTTAAATCTGCAAAAAAATGGTCCATAAAGTGAGTCAGCTAGAGTATCTTGTAAATAGTACAGTTAAAGAAACTGCAGTGAAATGGGCCAGGTTACATCTCCATAGAGCTTCTGCCTCAGAAGCCGTAACCTCCGCACCTCTGTCACTTTACCTAAATGCCCATTCCATCAGGAATCTGCCTTCTACAGCTTATTGAATAATTGGGAAAAAGGGCTCTGTTCCTCTTTTAAATACCTTTAATTCCGAGCAGCTTGCAATATGACTATATTATGAACTAGAGCAAAATGCAAATTTGAATATGGTTCACAAAATCGCAGACTTGACAATAATAAGAGGAAAGAAAAGATTATCCTCCCCCTATTGTTCCAAGAGGTACACAAAGAGCAATGAATAGAAATAATAAATCCCAACCAAATGCAACATTTCTTGGTGACCCGGGAGGAGACTTACCGATTATGACTAAGGCAGATATATCCATTAAATATAAAACTGAATTTGCCACTCGAAGGGTATTAGAGTAGGGCTTTAGCAGAGCCCTGCAAAATCTCCCCAGAACTGGCCTTGCTATTCCAGAGAAAAGAAATAAAGTTTTATGATACCAAAGAAGGCAAGTTCTTTATTTTTTTCCTATAAATCAGTGTGAGACTGACATCTTCACATTTAAAATGTGTGTGACAAATGAAGGAAGCTAAGTGTTAGATATTGTTACGTTGACTGCCCAGCCAACCCGGGAAGACTAAAATGGAGTTAAGCTAATAATGTAGGGGCTTTTCGACATAATCTTTTGTAGCCCAGTTCCTCCAGCTGTAACGTGTTTGTAACTGTGTCTCCTGATGGGCTCAATTGTACCTATGGAAACCCCTTCTTCTTTGAACACAGCATGGAGTCTGGATTGTTTCATTTGTGTTCTGTTGTATAATCAGAATTTTAAAAAATAAGGGCATTTAGATTTTAAATAGCAATCTGCTGTAAAATGAGGTCTACAACAAGTGATAAGTACCTAATTCTTTACTCCTTACCTCCCGTTATATGAATTTACTCATTCTGTGTGCTCTGCATTGAAAAAGGACTACCATACGGAGGCGAATATAGTGTGAACATTTATTGCATGAGACTTCTTAAGTCTTTAAAAAGCTTAGTAAGTTTTATATTCCTGCATTCAAAGTAAAGAGGATGAAGCCCTAGGATTTGAGCATATAAGGAACTTTAGAGAGCATCCATCCCCCAGGATTTTACAGAGGAAAGAAAGAGGCTCCGTTAGGTAGAAGGGGCAGTATTCAGTGGCAAAGAGGCAGGGCCTCAAGGCCAGATGGTGCTGGGTTCAGTTCATGACTTCATCATTATGTGTAGGTTATTTAGGGTTTGGTTTCTTCACCTGGAATGGATGTAAGAGTGCCTACATCACAGGCCCCTTTAAGGGTGTGATGAAATCTTGTAATGACACCAAGTGTCTAGTGCATGGCAAGGTGATGCTAAGCGTTTACTATATATTCTTTGCCCCTCTTCTCTGGCCTTGGGACACACCCCCAGCCAGGGGCAGAATGGAAATGCAAATACACATCTGTGGCCTCCCACTTACACACATTCCATCTTCCATTAGCTGGGCCGAGCTGTGGCTGAGCTCCTCACAGACACCTTTTGTCACGGACACTCAAGCAGCTGGACAAATTTGTCTCAAATCTACTAAGAGGTAGCAAGATAGGGAGGGGGAGAGCAGCAGAGCCCATCTGCAGCACATCTGAGAATGCAGAGCTGCTCTTTCTCCATTCCCAATGGATTTGCTTCCAATTCAGCTCCAACTTTCAAAGCAGGTGAGGGTTCCAGCTACGGGAGAGGCTGCTGAGCCAAGCCAGCGATATTCCTCCAAACCAGCAATAGGCAAATAAAGGAGGTCCTAAGAAACAAAGGTCAAAATGTTCGTGCTCACATACGGTCATTATGTCCGAACATTCTAGTAGGGGAAAAGGGTTAACATTTACTGAACACCTACCAGGAATGAAGCCCTGTTTTCAACCGGACTGTGAAATCGGTGTTATTACCCCCATTTACAGACGTAGGCTCAAGAAGCCAAGGAAATAACCCAGGGGAAATAGGGTAGTAAGTGTCCATGTCAGGATTTACAGCTAGGAACACCTGACTTCAAAGCTGGAGCTGGTTTCACGGCATTCTCGGCCTCCCAGGGCTGTTGACTTTAACACGTATTGGCTAAGCCTGCTCACATGAAGCTTTCAGTTTGAGTAGTTGGGATTATAATAATCTGATTGTAAATCAAGGAGACTGGCCACTGCGTTTGAAGATGTGCTGGTCAGACTCTTTCCGTAACCCATGCAGGTACAGTACTAACCAGAATTTACCCTTAACTTCAGAAGGGCAAAATAGCAAGCCGGTGAGTGAGACTATATCGTAGGAAGCATTTAATAGTTAGCGATTTTTTTTTTTTTTTTTTTTTGACAGAGATCACAAGTAGGAAGAGAGGCAGGCAGAGAGAGAAGGAGGAAGCAGGCTCTCGGCAGAGCAGAGAGCCCGATGCGGGGCTCGATCCCAGGACCCTGGGATCATGACCCGAGCCGAAGGCAGAGGCTTTAACCCACTGAGCCACCCAAGTGCCCCAGTAGTTAGTGATATTTTATAAGAAAACATGTTTTTGAAACCCACTGGTCAAACAGTCTAGAATATGTTCCCTACGGAAAGATATGCAAGTTTCCCCTTAATTCTTCAGCATATATGAAACCAAATATGTAGCTATTGAAAAAGTGAGACAGAACAGAAAAAAAAATTCTTGAGTATTTGGAAAGAAAAATAACAAATCAAATTAGTGTAGGTTAGATGATCCAAATAATGAAATAAGTATAAAATATTAAATGAATTGTTATTTATTTTTAAAAAAGTAGTTTTGTTGTTACAATGCTTAAAATATGATTTGGTGTAGTCCAGATAAGTGGTGATTGTCCTGTTGTGAATTATACATGTTCTGTGTTGATGTCCAAGAAGCTCTATTCCTTCATACAGTTTAGCCATTGCAAGGAGACCCCACATAATCTCATCTAGTCACTGGAGCATAGCAGTCCGGGGCTCATATGGCGGTGTGTTATGTCCGGAAGCTAGGACCATTCATCTCTTGTTCTGTAGCCCTCGACACCTGGCCTCTATGTCATCCTTCGGGACAGTTGTTCCAGCTTTGACCTTCACACCCACATTCAAAAAAGAAAAGGGAAAAGGAAGATTACTACTGCCTAGTAAGGGTATTTCCTGAAAGTTTTACATGCCATTTAAGTAAGGCTGGAAAATGTCCTCAGGTACAATTTTAGTACAAGGACAAAAAGAAAGACTATGTAATGGGGACAACTGCTACGTTGTTTCAACCTCTTATCCATAGGGATAGATCTTCATGGGGCAATTTGAAAATTACTCTGTCGGAGACCATTTCAAGTTGTGAAAATTTCGCAAATTTTATAGGACATGCTCATTTACTACTGAGCAGGACATACTCTGGATGTGCACACTGAAAGAAAAATGTGATAAGGCTAGGCATGACCTAGAGCCAACTGATGACGGCGGTGCGTCCTTGTAAGCGAGCTCTGACAGTAGACTCTGCTTTGTTTCCCTGGAACCCGTTACAACGAATAATTTATAAGGATCAACAAAGATTTCCCAATAAATAAGATTGTTATTTACTTTTAAAAATTATTACATGACGCTTTTTAAGAAGAAAACAAATACCACAAATGACATGATAATTTTTAAGTACATGCAATAATTATTTTTCAATAGTAAATATTTAAGGTTTAGTGTCTTGTTACACTAAATAAATGTTCCATCATAAGTGTAAATATTACACTTACAAATGTTTCATGTCTTTAAACCACCTAAAGCAATGAAAGCTAAATAATATATTGTCTATTTGATTTGCCTCTATATTTATGTTAAAAAACAACATTATAACCTGCATCGGCCATTTAACTTACTCTTTTTTGTAACAGTTATGAGTTTTGAATTATCCCCTTTTCATCCATAAAAAACAATGTCGGAGAGGATGAGGCCTCTTTTGAGGATCACACAGGTAGGTCTTCAGTAGAAGAGCTAGAGATCACAACAAAGGAGTCTGCCTCCCAAGACTAGAATGTCTCCTATAAGAAAGCCCAAATGCTAGACATAATCCATAATGGCTGTCCTGGAATTTTTAAAGCCATTAGGAATCCTCACATCATGCTTAGAACCAGTGAAAAAATTAAAGTGAGATGTGGCTCCAAGTGTGAAGCTCTCACCTCTGCTCCCTCCCCCTCCAGATTCATTTTAATCACTTAGGATAAACACCTTCCCTCCCCCCACCTTTTAACATATTGTGGTGACAAATTAATTAAATCATAAAGCCCTGGCAAAGTGCAAAATTTGTTGCAAGATTGTTTTTCCTTTTCTTGTACACTTTATTAATCTGTGGCTAAAGAATGTGAGTGCAAGTCATGATCTGAACTGGTATCTGAAAATAAACTTATTGAATTTAGAACTATATCAACTGATGTTTCATTGAATGTGATTACTCTTTTATTTTCAATTTCAGATCAATACAGTTTTTGGATGCTTATGCTATTTGATAATATGCTTCTGCAATGCAGATGAGAGAGTGAGTAAATATTTCGTTTGTTAGGTGTTCCCAGCCTAGCTTGCAGAAATATCTTCCATTTCTACTTTCTTTCCCTCTGAGTCCTGTAAGAACAAACTGATTGTGAAAGGACGAATGGTCGAATTAATTACACATTCTGTTTTGGGTTAAGATTATATTGTTTAAAGCTAGCCTATCAGAACTATTAGCATAATAAAATTAATTTGCAGTAAATACCTTTACATATAACAAAGTCAGTCTTTTATTTATAACTTGAGATAACAATTAAGCTTCATCGTTTAGTGTTACAAAACAGTTGGCTGTTGTTGCCCTTTACTGGTCTGTCGTGGTACCACAAATCACAACTCATGGTAGTTGTCAAAGGTGTGAAGATCTCCATACACTATGCGTTATTTCAGATTACTCATCCTTGAGAAGATCAGCCAGGGAGCCATCTGAGATAACCGACGTTCACCTTAGGGCTCACGGAAGCTGTGTGTTATGTGCCGCTGTTCCCCCCACCCTTGAAATCAAGTTCATCAGAATTTCCCACTTGTTCGTTCTGTATCACCTCACATACCCAAGTGGTCATCTGTGTCCACTTGAGATTTTCACAGAAATCAAACACATGAATTATAATTAAGAGATGAGAGTGGGGCAAACATCAGAAATCATGACAAATATGTAAGTACTGTAATACCACTGACAAGATTTTCCACTGCCTCAAAACAACTTTTGAGAGCTTATCAGTGAGTAGGGCATCTTACTTTGTGATTTTTTTTTTTTTTTTTTTTAACCTTAGGGCTGCTTTGCAAAGGTCAATAGCTACTGATAATCATTTTCTGATTATTTTGAAGTGTTAATGTGTGTTCCTTCGGGGCCACACACAGGAATGGTACTTAGTATTCCCCACAACCCCAAATTTAACTCACTCAGAAAAACCGGACTGAGACAAGCAAGCGTTCCAATTTGCCCTTGGTTGTGATGTTGTGCTTCTAGCGTCTGTGGTGCTCAGGTTCAGAAACCAGCATCAGACAAAATGTTCCAGGCTCTTATTCTTCACCATTCTTATAAAGATTGGCCAAAACCCCTAGAAATCCCATCCCAGTTTCCCTGGTTGGACTTCAGGATCTTAATATGGAACAAGGGATGGTGATGTAATTTGTAGAGTTTGTAAACATGTGGTTACATGACATCTTAAGTGAGAAAATGAGATTTTTTTTGCTAAAACAAGTATTATTTCATGTGCTTTCCCCACCTTTCCCAGCGGTGCTCAACATAATCAACTGAATTCTTGAATTAAACTGCCTTTCCTGTGAAACATTTTTTCCTGTCTATTCATATCTTCGGCAAGGATGTTGTAAAAAATGTTATTTCATCATACCTACTCTCTTTTGAGGACCTCCAAGAAAAATGCAAGACTGATCCTATTAAAAAGAACAGTTATATTTTTCTATGGTATAATCTAGTTTTTTGTTTTGTTTTGTTTTTGTTTTTTTTACTCTCATAGATAAGATCAATTAAATTATACGGCTTTTCTGGCTTGTTGTTGCCTTTGTTGTTTTAAGTAGGAGCCCAAACTCAGAACCCTGAGATCAAGACCCAAGCTAAGATCAATAGTTGGATGCTTAATTGACTGGGGCACCCAGGCGCCCCTAAGATTTTTCTGTTTTTTTATCGCCCTCTAGACAGCTTAAGGAAAACCTCAGGTGTTACAGACATCATGCTGCACATTTTAAGCCTTATTTCTTATTCCTCTATTTCTGCTCCTCTTTGGGGTCATATTTTATATACTTGTGTTAAGTGGCCTATAATCCTTTCTGAAATACGGTGGTAGCACAAATTTAGAAATGGGCAAAGGAGTTTCAAAACAACTTCTCAGAAAACTACAGAAATGAAATATCCATACAGAAATCAATGATATTAATAAAAAATAATAATGGTTGCTGACATCAAGTATGAAAAGGATTGTTCTCCATGCTTTATATATATAAAATTTTCCATAAAGGCTCAAAATTGCTGTATCAAGGGCTGTGGGACACATTAAAAACAGGACAAATATGGTTAAGTCTCAAAGAATTGCAAAAACATGCATCATCATGATTGGCTGCAAATTTGTCAGACTTTAAAAACAAAATCCCAGATGGCTAGTCATGCTGGCCTCTTCAACAAGCCAGGGAGGCCAAGGGCCTTTAAACGGGTTGCTTCCTCTTCCTGAAACATTCTCCCTCCAACTATCTGTAGCACTCATTCTCTTTCCTCCTTAAATGTTTTTGTTCAATGCCTCCTTTGTGAGGTCTCTACTGACCACTTGAGTTCACCCTGTAACTCACACTCAACATATTGCTCTCATATCCTGTTCTCCTTTTCTTGTTTCCATATATGTTTCTCTTTCAAAGATGGCAGGTAATCTACTTAATATGTTTGGTTTTATATCCCTTGTCCCCCAAACAAAAATATAAGGCTTATGAATCTAATCTTTATGTGGCTCAACATTGAATCCCAAACTCTTAAAACAATGCCATGTTACCCATTCAATACGGATCTGGTTGAATGAAGGAAAGGCAGATGCATTCTGAACTTTTGAAGAAAAATGAAAACATGAGAGCTCCGTCAGATTATTTTCATGATCTAATTCAAAATAAATGATTAGCTTAAATCAATTCTGTTGATAATCTCACCCTTGCCTCACATATCCACTTTTTTCTTTTCTATTTCAAGAACTAGAAAATTATTGTCTGCCTGGCTTTGTACAGTAACTGCTCAGTTGCTCTCCCTGTTTCTAGTATCTCCCTACTCTGATTCATTATGCACATTATTTCTAGATAAATTTATATATATATATTATATTATTATATATGTTGTAATATATATATAATACGTACATTATATATATATATACATCCATCACATTATTCTCCCCTGCTCAGGACTCTTAGTTGCTGTATAACATCTCCTGGAAAAATTTCAAACTCTTCACTGGAGATTCAGGGAGCATTGACCTTTGACCCATCCACCTAGATTCAAAACATATACCCACAATTCCCTCAAATGATGCCTTACTTCCAAGTAATTTGCTTCCCCACCATTTCCTGAAAATGGCTTGACTTTCCTGGCTCAGCTGCCTTTGCTCTTGCTGAGTCCCCTGCTGAAATTCTGTCCCTCATTTACCTATCCAAACCCTAAAAGGTCTTTTTAAAAAGACCCTTAAGGTCTTTTTTTGCCCTAAAAGGTTAAAAGTTCTTCTTCTATTCTACCTCTTTCCATAAAACACTCCTTGATCTTTGAAGACCAATTGTATTCACTTTTAATCAGTTTTTAAGATTTGTGTTTCGCTTTTTAACCTTCACTGTGTGATATTGTTATAAAATCCTCAAGTAAAATTTCAGTGCCTTAGGCATAGAAATTACAGCTGCTGTTTCTTTTGTGTTATTTTTCAGAGAATTTGCTACAGGGTTAGAAGCATTATAGGTGGCCCCAAAAGTCTTGCTTAATAAATAAATAAGTAAATTTATGCTGATATTAATAGCAGAAGGATTCAATACCATAATATGGGAAGTAAATAATAGTTAATATTTACAGAAAGTGTTTTTTTAACCAAATAACACACTTATTCTTCACAATAATCTTATACTCAGCATTATTCCCATTTTTCAGCTGAGGAAAGAGAGGCCAAGAAAGATTAAGCCAGCTACCTAAGTCCATACAACTGTTAAGCCCTGTCTGAAGGACTTGAACTCCTGTGTTGAAGGATTCACCAATACATCCTCCTACATTTCAGAATCACTTTGAATCAAATACACAGAAAATATATGCCTATATATAATGTATACACATATTTATATATAGTTTGACAAGTTTTTAATCTAAGATGTTTTAAATGTTCTGACCTTTATGGAAGCCTGATTGTAATAATTCACTAGGGCATTTTGCATATATTTATTAGTTGCTGATGATAAAAAATAGTCCGATAATCACTGACTGATTTTGAAGAAACTCAGCCATAATAAAATGTTTAAAAAAAAAAAAAGCTTTTAACACTTCATGACTGGATCTTCTGGTAGGTTTCAAAGAACTGGTGTTTACAAGTTGAGTAATATACTTCTAGCAGAGATTTATGGCAGCTTATAGCTAATACATATGTTCCAGAAATTGGGCCTCCGTGAGCCTGGTTACAGATGAACTGTATTAGGTAGCAAATGCTTGATTTCTTCCTTTCTTAAAAATATGTTTTCAAAGTCTTTGGCCTTCATTCTGTCAAATCTTTCAGGGAATCAAACGTATATCCCACTTAATTCTAACACATAGAAATTTATATAGAAACGTAAAAAAATTATAGAAATCAAAATTCTTATTCTATTATCCAAGAACATGAAGGATGCATTTATTTTTGTCTCAGCTTTCATTTACATTAATCCCAACCTCAAAGCAAGACTCAAAAGGCAAAAACTGGAAGAAACCTTAGGCTAGCGCTCTTCGAAATTTAATATGCTTAAATAAAAATCACCTTTGGAGGTGCTGATTCAGGAACCGGCTTTATAGCAAGCTCCAAGGCTATTGTAAGGCAGGAAGTCCATGAACCCCACTTTTATAACTACGCCCTCAGGTTCATCTAAATCAACGTCCTCATATTACAGGTTAGCTAGTTAAGGCCCAGAGAAGTTAAGTGACTTATGCCAATTCACACAGCAAGAAAGTATCTTAACAAGGTTTTGGTCTCTTGGCTCCTAGCCCAATGCTACTCATGCAATATCTCAGTGGGTTTTCTGAAAAAATTCACTTGGAGTATCCATACATGTAATAGTTTTAAGCTGAACACACATTTGGGTCAGTCTCAGATTTTCAGTGGCTAAAGTCTGGGGCTCTGTTTCTCAATGACTAAATGAACTATGGGTGTTCAGCTCTCCTTGTCTGTCAATCAATTCTTAATATGAGGATAATTGCAACATCTTAACAGTGACATGTATACCATGATACACAGAAACTGACAGTCTAGCTGTTTTCCTTCATTGCAAACTCAACCTTCAGACTACCAGTAGGGACAGATATCATTTCAGGGAAGTGGCTGAGAAGAGGGGTAGTTTTCCTAAGTCTCGTTTTACATAAATATCAAGAAAACTAAGACTTATAAATGCAGAAGGCAGCTGGGAATATGTGGGGTAGGCAGGTAAAAAACAAAGATAGATTATTCATTTTTTCCTCCTCATCAATACATCTCCTGACTTTCTAATTATAAATAGTAAAAAGCTTGATTAACTGTCCCATCTTCACCAAAAAAGAAAAAAAAAATCTAAATTCTGCTGTGATTTAAAGAAGTACTAGTTCATGTAAACAGCAGTTTGTTGCTCTTTCCTTCCATTATGCATAATGATTTCTAAATTTCTTGAATTTTAGCATCCTTTTCTAGCTTGTTTTATTTTCTTCTCTTTTCTTTTTGAAAATAGTTACTCTCCCACAGGAATTTGAAACACACTGATTTAGGATTGCAAAATGTAAACCGTGGTAGAATGATTGGGGGCTGGTTCTTTCATCTAAGGCTTGAATGGTATCTATAATTACTAATTATTCAACTCTCCATTATTCACGTGTGGCTTATCCCTGGCTGAATGGTTGAACCTTGGGTTTCCTGGTCACCAGTCTGCTCTGCAACCTCGTTCTCCGGCTGTCAGTGCTTAATCAGGGAAATCCAACTAATTTTAATAACCAATCTAAGCACAAAACCTCATTAGGAAAGTATATCTCTTGCCAAAAGAATGCATATAATATACTCCAAAAGTAAATATAGAAGTTTTAAAAACTATTTTCTGTTTTAGATTATTCTCTTCTCTTCACAGGGATTACTGAGAACTCAGTGAGCAGTGCTTGATCCTATTAGGCTGAGACATAAAGTTGTCATTTCTGTAGTCAGTAATGGTAAATTATTGGCATGTTCATATGTCTCAACCTAAATAACATAGGATACTTCCTTTCATTTGCTTTTCTCTGTTGTTCTCAATTCTTGTTACAGATTTTCAGTGTAAAAAGCTTGTAAGCATTCACCTCAAAGGCTATCTGTATGGAGCTATGAACTTCAACCACACCAAACTACTGCCCAAATTTATGCCTTATTGGATTAGGGCTCCTGACTTTGCCCCACCCCTGCTTCCTGGTCGGAAGGCTTTCTGTTTCTTTACTGGATGAACACTACTCATCTTTCAAGGTGTATTGTAGGTCATTTACCACTTCATCTACCCAACTTTCTCCAGGATTCTCCAAGGAGAATCATACATTGTTTCTTTTGGGGGTTTATCTGCTCCCTGTTTGAATCTCAGCTCCTATAACAATATTACATTGGTTGTTTACAAATTTGTTTTCTCTAATAGATTGTAAACTATGACAGAGACTGCCGCATTGATCTTATTGTTTCTTTTTTAAAGAGATTTGATTTACTTATTTGACAGAAAGAGAGTGAGCATTGTGGGGGGAGGGCAGAGGGGAGAAGCAGAATCCTTGCTGAGCAGGGATCCTGATATCCGGGCTTGATCCCAGGACCCCGAGATCATGACTTCAGCCAAAGGCAGATGCTTAACCGACTGAGCTACCCAAGCACTCCTCAACTTATTATTTCTAATGTAGTCCCTAGCACATGGGTGGTGTTAAATTCATGTTTGAGAATAAGGAAAAGGTAGCAAGAGGGGAACAAGAAATAATTTCTATGATATCATAGCAATCTTACAATTGTGTGATTTTCTGTGGGATTTCACAGTGTGGGAAACTGATAATTGAGTTCCTTCTTGGCTCGTTGGAGTAAGAAGAGAATCCACAACACCTCGATTTCATTCTTCTACATTACAAATTGAGGCAGAATTTAAGAGAATTAGTCATTTTCTGTAGAAGCGGGAGCCTTCTTGCCAAAGGAGATGGCAGCCCACTGGGAAGTAAAGGCCACTTGGCAGGAATCCATCTTACTCACTCGAAGCCAACACCAGCTTATATCCACTGCCTCCCTTCAGCCTAGAAGCTAAAGGATGAGAGCCACCGACAGAGCTGATAGAAATAGCCGTCAAGGTAATTATTTCAGAAGAGTAAACCTCAAACTAAACTCAGAAGGAGAGAGTCCAAAAAAGCAGGGAGAAACGTCTGGGTAGAGTATAACTCAAGCCAATGGTACTCTGGGATCTTAGATTTCTCTTCTATTTCTACTATTTTTCTATTCTTGAAATCTCTTTCATTGTGAATCGTTTCACTGCAGTGGCTCACAGAACATTGGCTCAGCCGTTATTGCGTTCTACCCCACATCGGTAGGATAGTAGAAGAACCTCTTGCAGAGGCTGCAAAAGCACAGAGTGGACACTCTATTACAGTTTGCGCCAATGGCCTGATAGAAATTGCTGAAGTCACTGGCTGAGTTGCGTGCCCCTCTGTCCCATCTTGGGTACAAAAAGAATCTCCAGACTTGACCATTACATTTCCCCTGAACACTCTCTAGGATAACGTTAAAAATGTACATTACAGTTAGCCCAACTCTCTTTCCCAACATGATCGTGTACATTCTGACCTGAGAGCTTTGCATTGCCTCCAGCTTCTAATACAGCTCCTGGCAGGTGGTGTGGGTTCCATCAATATTTATTGAATTGGAGAGAAGAACCATTGGGATGGAATTGATGGAAAGATCTCTAAATTAGGCAAAGGGTGTGACTCAATCTTCCTCCATATTTTTTCCTCTTCAATTAGAAAAGGATGCAAATTTTGTTGTTAAAGAATAACTGAAAATATGAAAATTACATTTGAAGAAATCTACACAGCTATTGATTTTAAGATGAATTTTTCCAGCCAACACATGAGATTAACTGCAAGATCTCCTTTTTTCAAGAAATAAGTTTATGATCTTAGGTAGACAAACTAAATCCAACGAAATACAGGTTCATGGACCCTAAGTTTGTTCAGACTGTAGCATTACCCAAACCTGCTAGTGGGGTGCCTCTTTTTATAGCCTCAGATAAAAGACAAACTGCTAAACAAATATTGACTATGTGTTCTGACTTTAAAAAACACTGAAATATTTTTTTTTAAAAGCTCAGGGTGTCATGATTTTGACAGATTTTACTGGTTGGATAAAAACATCTAATGTCACATTCTCTGAAAACATAAAAATTAAGAAGTGATTTCTGCTGATTTCTTATGGGTGAGATAAAGTAAACAAAAATAAGAGAACTATTCTCCCTCAAATACGTCTAGCGCCGTGAAGTCGGGATAGAAAAAAATTCAGAGAATATCTGACTAAAAAAAGGTCATTGTTTAGGTTAGAATGCTTTCTCCTAAAAAACTACCAAAATCTGCATTTTGTTTAATTTTTTATAGTATTTTAACCAAGCAGTTTGTTTTATCATTTCCAAACTCTTTGACACAGTGCCATATATTAGAAATCACACAGATACCAAAGGTCATGTTCCCTGCATCAGTCATTAACTATCAATAGCTTATACCATCTGCTATTCTTCACATTCTAGAATCAGTAGCACAGTAAATATGTACATTTTCTTCTATTAAACGATACGTTCTTTGGTCTACTATCAGTCCTCAGAAAAACTAAATGAGATTGCTGATATACCTATGTTGGGCATGTTTGATACTGGATATTTTGGGCTTGTAAATTTAAAGTTTGAAGATAAGTGTGCTTGGAACACCTAACAACAGCAGGAAAATGCCAATATAGTCTAGTGATAGAGCCCAGACCAGATGCTTAGGGCTTGTAAGAGGTTTAAATGTCAAAATATTTAAGCATTAAAAAATCCTGTTAGGTAAGGAACTTCAAAACCTGTCAAAACTACACGGCTAATAGCTCTGTAATAAAACATGTCCCCGAGCACAGAGTGGAGGCAAGAAAGAGCTAAAGGTTTTACAACTGGTAGGAAGGATGTTTCTACTGGGACACACGCAGCAGTTACAAAAAACATCTATCACGGGGGCGCCTGGGTGGCTCAGTGGGTTCAAGCCTCTGCCTTTGGCTCAGGTCATAGTCTCAGGGTCCTGGGATGGATCCCTGCATGGGGGTGGGGGGGGGAGGGTCTCTGTTCAGCAGGGAGCCTGCTTCCCCCCTCTCTCTGCCTGCCTCTCTGCTTACTTGTGATCTCTGTCTCTCAAATAAATAAAATAAAATCTTAAAAAAAAAATCTATCACATAGTATACAGCTGGCCAAACAGAACTTGTGCCTGATTTGGATATTTCAGGTATGGAAATCTTAATTGAATATAGTGGGAGTTTGTTCTTGTTACCAAGGAGAGTACAACTGAACCCTGGAAGGGGGCAAACATTATTCACACCTGTAATGAACACTGATCTTACAGCTACTTTATGTCAAGTATTTTACAGTATTTCTTTTTTTTTTTTTTTAAGATTTCATTTATTTATTTGACAAAGAGAGAGAGAGATCACAAGCAGGCAGGGAGGCAGGCAGAGAGAGAGGGGGAAGCAGGTTCCCTGCTGAGCAGAGAGCCTGACATGGGGCTCAATCCCAAGACCCTGAGATCATGACCTGAGCTGAAGGCAGAGGCTTAACCCGTGGAGCCACCCAGGCACCTCAGTACTTTACAGTATTTCTAAGAAGACACATATCTTTTTGGACCAGATATATTGCAAATATGCCCCCACTACCAGTTTAGCCTACTGACATTACAAGTATTTGAACAGCCTGGCCAAATCTCTAAAAAGAAGGTTCCTAAGCAGCTAATAACCTAGGAAAATGAACAATAGTTACAGACCTAACAGGATTACAAATAAATGAAAATCTGAGTTGAAGAAGAATGAGGAATGTGTGGAAACCTGCCAGAGATCTGAAGCTGGAGAACTGAAAGATCAAACAATTCTTTTCTGAAAGGAGAGAGAGAAAAAAGTAGAGTCGAAAGGTTAAATAAAAACAGAAAAATCATTCTTTCCAAAGGAAGTTAAATATATATATATATATATATATATATATATATATATGGCAAAGGATGGTAGATAAAGTAAGCATGCCCTAACTTACTTAACTCTGATGCCAAGAAAATATCTAAAGTAAATTTCTGATTGCTTTGTATTATATAAACAAATGTTCAAAGATACATTCAGGAAAGCTGATTTAATATATAAACGTAGGGCTTCTCTGTTTGAGGGAGTATATCAGATCCACCCAAAGTGCTTTTTTGGAGTTAAAGTTCTTCCCACCACAGCCCCACTAGAGGAGGAATCATGATCTGGAGAGGAAGGAATTTTAACGTTGAAAAGTCTCCTCTGGTGATTCTGATTTCCTGGCCAAAGTTTAGGTACACATGTTTATTGGTGATTTACTGAGTCTGTGAAAAGATCAGAGCAGATACTGGGGGGCGGGGGAAACAACCTCTGGAAGACTCTCTCTTGGAGTAAGTAAGTAAGTAAGTAAGACTCTCCTGGAGTAAGAGAAGCTACTTAACGGAAAAGGGTCCCCTTCACCTATCAGACTTGTTTGGTACTGGTGGCTGCCTCATAGTCAAAAGAGCGCTGGCAATGAGGAAGGGTCAGAGTAAAGGAAGAGGGGAAGGAGGTTAATTCCACAACTTTTGACAGCTAGAAGCAACATTTCTCCAGGGTGGGAGCCAATATCACAAAGATCATGATATATCCCAGGAGGGAATTTCTTAATCTCTGCATAGATACCTTTTTCTTTACTTTTTCCCAGAAAAGGACCTAAAAGATCAGACAAAGCTGAGAATGAAAACTCAGAAGGGGTTTTCTTGGCTTGAGCAAAAAAGAACTAGAGGAAGAGGAAGGCTGAGAGCCCTTGTATTCAGCATCAGAAAGGAGGTGGGGTGCCATTGAGAAGTGAGAGGACCACCCAGGTGTGGTTTCTTAAGTCCTACAGGGTCCCCTGAAAGTTCTAGGCTCTGGGAGCCTGTGAGGGAAGGTGAGGTGGTGAGAGGCATCTCCATATAATCAGTATATTTCAACCCTAGAGGAGCATAGACAGACTGAATGAAAAATATCTAAGCATGACTTTAGAGAGTTTCACCCTTCGGGTAACTCTTTTTGCAAGGCAGTGCTTAAGCAACGAGGTGGGGGAAGGGGGAGGAGATAAGCTAGGAAATCACAAATTCCTGTCCTGGAGAAAGTTAAGGGAAGGAGGATTCACAGGGGTCTCTCTCTACGTTGTGGTGTCTAGGGACTGGATGCCTGGAATCCCTGCCTCCTTCTGGCTGCTTGGGAGCCAAAGAGGGTTTGGTTATAGGCTCAGTTCAACAATCTTCTCCCCCAAACACCCTTCTGACACCACCCCCCACTCCCAGCCATTGCAGGAAAGTGACCCCTTGCTCTTACTCTGTGCCTTCATTGTGGGGTGTGTAGTTGGTGACTAAGTGGTCACAGTGGCCCATTTTTTACCCTCTGCTTTGCCTTGACTAAACTTGAGTCAGGCTTCTCTCCTCCCCACCCAGTTCTGAATGTCAGCTTGCCTGAAAATCCGAGCAAGTACAAAAATGCAGAACATGTTTCCTTGTCAGCTTATTCCCCAAATCTGGGACCACAGAGACGCATTTCTTGTCGAACCCTGCAGGTCAGTCATGCCTTCTGTCTACTTCCTCTCATCTGCCCAACTTTCCCTCACTGCGTATTCCGCTTACCATATAAAAGCTTTTTTGTTTGGTTTGAAATGCTTACAGATTTCCGAGATCAGAGTTCTCTCAGTATTGCAATAGTCTTTCTTTCTAATTAAAGTCTCTCCCTATCTAAGTCTGGATTTATTTATTTATTTATTTATTTATTTATTTATTTATTTTTGACGTTAGTATGTAGTTAAGAGTGATTTCAGGTAAGTCTGAGCCCCCCACTGGTGGGGAATGAGGTCTTGGGGGTCGGGGTTTTGTGTTTTTCTTGGGAAAAGCAAGAAGACATGACAGGCACGGCTCTCTTTTGAACTTCAACTTTCCAAAGGAGAATGGATTTATAAATGAGGTTCAAGGCTTTGCGCTCTAGGGGCCGCTGTCAGGGCCAGGGAATTGTTGGTTGAAAAACACCGTTAGGATCACTGCTAGGGGCCAAGGGGTGTGCTTCGGCAGGGTTTGGGGGAGGAGAACAAGGAGTGAGGGATGGGACGGGCGGGGGCACGAGAGGATGGTACGTGAAGAGTTACTGGAAACGGCCTTCCGTGGGCGAGCTGGGGATGGGGAGGTGAAAGGTGGTCTCGGCCTCAGCGCCGGGAGGTCGTGGAGCGGCGGCGCGAGCGGTCAGAGCAGCAGCAGCAGAAGCGAGCGGGACGGAGTTAGGACCGCTCGGAGCGCCCAGGTCTCGAGGTAGTGTAAGGTTTGCAATCCTTCCACTTGCTGGCAGTTGCAGAAGAAGATATGCTTTTAAGTGAAACGTTCAGGCCACCCCTCCGAGGGCTGCGGCTTCCCGGGCTCGCTCCTTTCTCTCTCCCTCCTCCGGCCCTCGCGCTCACTCTTTAATTTGCACGCGCCCCTAAGTTTGCCGAAAGCTCGCTGCCACTCGGAGCCGGTCCGGCTAGGCGCCGCGGGCGGGGGCGGGGAACCGCAATCCAGAAGCATCGTGGGCTATGTATATTTCATCAAACGGACTTTGGGTGCGTCGCGTCTCACCGCCATCAACGCTATGTGCAGTGACATTTCTGACTTGAGTGGAGGAATGCGCGAAGGAAGCCCGGGCGAAATTGTTACTAGAGGATCTTCTTGGCGCCAATGCTAATTGTCCTGATTTATGTCCCTTCTGACTAAGCTCAACGTCTTCATCTGAAATAAAATGAAAGCTGTGCCAAGCGAGGTAGAACCGCCCGGCCGCTGGTTCTGATCCCCGGGAATCAGGAAATCCGTCCTGCAGCTTAAAAAAAAAAAAAAAAAAAATTTAAAGAGAGAGAGAGAGAGAGATAGAAATAGGGGGGAAAAAAATCCCCAGTAAAAGTTTAAGGCGAGAAGTGGCAGAGGCAGTGGCGCGAGGAGGCGCGGAGAAGAGCCGGCAAGCGGGGTACTGGGCTGGCAAGACCTCCCGAAGGCTGCGATTTCATTATTAATATCACTATATTTTTGGAGGGAGAGGCACCTTTCTCATCCTCTCTTCCTCTCCGCCCACCCCTGTTCCCTCCCCCTCATCTACCTGTCAAAGTCACTGATCTTTTGCATTTCGGAAGAGGACGTCAACGGGAAGGAATTCCCCCTCTCGGCGAGGGCTCCGAGAGGGGGCGACGCGCAGGAGGCTCCCCCTCAGGGGCCCGCGACGAAGGTAATTAAGCGGCGGGGAGTGGCGGGCCGGCGCGGGGCTCCGGGTGCGCGGAGTCCTCTCCCCCCGCGGGCCGAGCGCGAGCGGGACCCCGGGGCTGCAGCGGCCGCGGCGGCGGCTCGGGTCCACACCCCACCCCTCCCGCTCCTCCCGCGCCCCGGAGGACGCTCGGCGGGAGCTGCCGCCGCCCGCCGGTGCGCTGCTCGCGGGCTCGGCTGCCGCGGCCGCCGCCCGAGGCGCACCCGGCTGGGCAGGGCCGCCGCCCCGCGCCGTCGGTCGGCTCCCGGCCGGCGCAAGGGCAAACGGGCCACACGGTAAGTGCAGCCGGCGTCCCCCTCCTCCGGCGACCCGCGCTTCTAGTCTTTGCCCCTCTCCCCCCGGCTCCCTCCCTCCGTCCCTCCCTCCGTCCCCCTCCCCCCTCTGCGATCCACAGGCGGGAGGGAGGCTCCGGGTGGGCGAGGAACTTTGTAAAGCGCCTTGAGGAGGCAGCGCGCGGAGCCGCGGCGCGCACACAACCCGCACACTCTGACACCCACACACCAGTCTTCCTGGGTGTGCGCCCCGAGCGGGTTAGGGGTGTGTGTGTGTGGGTCTGTGTGTCTATGTGTGTCTGTGTTGCATCCGGAGCCTGGGCGCTGGGTGGGTGCCTCGGTGGACGGACTCACAGGCATCCGGCGCGCTCCCCCTCTCACACACACACCTGGCCACACACAACGCACTGGAGGGTTCTTTTTTCCCTTTTTGCCAGTTGTCTCTGCTTTGGGGAAAAACTTGCCCTCTTGCTGGCCCTGCGGAGCTGGTGGCCACACTGAGAGCTTTTGAAGTCCCCTTCTTTTAATCTCCGTTATTGGTGCGAGATTAAAGCATTACTATCCCATGATGTGCAGCTGGGGAGAAGGGAGAATTGAAAGAGGACCTGACTTGGCGTAGGAACGCTTTGGAATATTTTCTCAGATTCTTTACTGGCATTACTTTAATCGGTTGATGGATTTGGCTAGAGACATTGAATTCCTATCCTCTATGGGTCTGTGGATATCTATATATAATACAAATAATCCCGAATATTATTGGGCCCAAAATAACCAATTAAGTGATTCATACCCGGGAAAAGTTAGATAAAAAAAGAAACTGCGCCCTCTGCTGTTTATTGTAGTAACCTCACCCGGGGACCTCCACCCCCCACCCCATCCATTTAGGAGGTTGTCATCTTGCAGGGCTTGCCGGAAAATTCCTAGCGGGGATTTTAAAGCAACTTTATTTGGAAAAGTCGGAGGTTGCGTTCCCATCATCGCATCAGGTATAGATTTCCAGAGAGTAGAGGCTTTTGTTACCCCACTCCTCGTCCATTCTTCTCTCTACTCGGAATGGTAATGGAGCCACTCGTTATCATAACAGTTTGTCAATCTTTGGAATGGAAAATTCTGAGTAAGATTCAGAATTCCACTAAACATATGGTGTATCTGGCAGTAGATTTGCTCTAGAAATAAGGCCCTGTTTTATGATTGAAAATACTAAAAGTTGTCTTACAGAAATGAGGGGAAATTCACCATAAAGATCTCCAACAAAATCATTTATTCGAATTTACTTAATGGTTAATCTCCTTAGAAAAAGTTTCCCAGAAATTCACTTTTTCAGAGAAGGAGCAAGGTTTTTGTAATTTGTCTAGCCCTTGAGAGCATCTCTAACCTGTGGGGAATTAGGAACCTCAGATTTCATTAAGTATATTTTGTCACTTTGAATGTCTTACCCACCCACCCCCCTTTCTCTTCGGCAAAGAAAAGGCAGCTCAATAACTGTTCAAGATTCTTTTGGAAGATAAGCAGCTTTCAGTTTTTCATTAAGATAAAATTTAGGTATTTGCATGTGGATTAGGACACAAAAGAAAAAAAATGCATCAAGTGTTTTGCATTTACTGTTGTTCCAGCTTATGTATGTAGGGGATATATTTCCTTTTCTCTTCCGGATGCCATGAAATGACATCTATTTCAGCACTAAAGATCAACATGAGGGCATTCAGAATTCCATCTGTGGCTATTAATGTGGTTATATTTCCTATTGTGAATTTTAAGAGCGATTGTCTTAAATTTTTGTAAGACAACAGTTTATTTTATTTGCACACAAAGCTTTTTTTTTTTTTGCTTTTCTGTTGAGATTTTTGTTTTGTCAGCTTTCACAGGGCATGTGTGTTAAAGTGATTCAGGTTAGCTTTTTTAGGATGACGCTAATGTATTTTGCAGTTTCCTTTTGTATATTTGCAATTGGCGCAACTACTTGTCTGCTTCTATTACTATTCCAAAAAAATCAGGTAATATGTCAAAAAATTTTAAACAATTATGCTTTTATTTGATGTTTTCTAAGTATTGTAAAGATTTGGATAGTTTTAGAGTTACAAGAGCATAAAGTCGCTTGGAAAGAAATAAGATTTCATGCAAATCAGAAAGTCAGTTATTATGCTAACAAAACAAGTGTGTGTGTGTGTGTGTGTGTGTGTGTGTGTGTGTGTGTAGATATTATAGGTCAGTAAGAGATATAGTGTACTTTAAAATAGAATGTTATCTTCAGAATCCAGAGTTTTGTTTCAAAACTTCAGGTGGGTGTAGATTTTCTTAAATGTGTGTTTGAAACCTTGGATGTCTGAACTTGCCTACATAAGAAGGAAAGATTTGTTGTTCTATGGTAATGAAATACCAGATTTCTTCCAGGCTTAACTGATTCTGAAATAATTTTATGTATTATCCCATCCCCTAACATCCTGCCAAGTATATGCTATCTGATTTCTCTAATCATTCTTTTCTCAGTGAAAACCGAGATCTTTCAAATACTAAGGTGTGCTATTTGGTTTTATTAAGAATCTCATGATAGGCAGTTGCTCATAATACCCAATCAAGGATGAGTACAATATGTCAATGATGTTTCAGTACTTGTTAAATTCCTTATATTTTGAGAGACAGTTAACAAAAGGGTAGAAGCAAATGTTTCCCATTTAAGATGACTAGAAAATGCTCTCTTCACAACAATAAATAAATGCAAAAAGCATTCAGTGTATCTTAAATATCTCGTCTAGTCAATCTCACTACAACAGTGTTGGAATCTGCTAATTTTGGTAGGTGATAGCATTTGGGGATATCTTAATCTCTTTATACTTTTCACTCAATGAAAAGTGATTATAGTTAGTGTTCTTTTTGTTCCTCTCCATTCAGAAACATGCCTATTTATAAAATTCTTAATGTCTATGAGGAATGAGTCAATAGTTGTCTATTTCAGGTGTCCTTGTATTTATGGAATAAATAGTCTACTACTACCACCCCCACCTCCTAGTGAGATTATATAATAAAATGAATGAGCTAGAGTTAACAGATTTACTGTCAATATTTTCCTCTCAGTTGATGATATTGGCATTTTTTTTTTTTTTTTAAGAATGTAATTGTCTATACCATTGACCACTACAACTCCCATGTACTATTTTGGAAGGCTTCTTTTCTGATGAGAAAAGGCCTGTGAAATTCCTTCTCCAAAGTTATTTCCAGGTGGAGGGGAATTAGCTTCAGAATCCTGGAAAAAGATGTCCTGTGGATGCAAAGCCATGTTATAGCCCCTTTTAGTCCAGATGAATAACATCTGTCAACTTGAGGATATGACATAATTTTATATTTTCATATTGGCTCTGCAAATTTATATATCAGTGAGAATCTATGGAGTTCTCATAGCATATTAATGGGTATTTTTATTAAAGAGGACTTCTCAGTGCTTTAGTGCACAGGTAGAGATGACGGCATTATTTGAAAATAGTTCGTTCCCAAGGTTTGCAAAGCAAAGAACTGGTACCTGGGGCTGCACGGAGCTCTTCTGAAGCTGCTCACATTTAGGTGATGTGGATACCTGAGGCAGTTTCAAAGCCCCCATTACTTGACAATTAGGTCAGTTATGGGCCAGAAGGGTTTGGTATGGTATACCCATATAAATCCCCAAATATGTCATTGACTGTCCTTCTCATTATCCGTTTGCCTAACTATTTGCTGTGATTACCTAGTTTTAAGAAGCTGTTGATGATTTTAACCTGGTTGAAACGCATAGCCCGATGGGAACTGATACCATTAGGCAATAGAGGTTGGGGGTAAATAGTATTCTATTTTCATATCATTTTATTGTCTTTGAAAACTCCATAATTATACTGAGTAGCAAATTCCCCATTTTGACAGAGGCCTCTTTTCCACTCTGTGTCCTGGAAATTCATAGTTTTAATTTCTTCTTAATTTTAAATTAAGAAGATTTTCTTTGAAGTGTAAGTGGCACTAAAAAAAAGTAAGGAGACCTGACATGAAGAATACATTCTAGATTACATGCTACAAATACAAAAATTAGAATGAAATTAAGCAATTATGTTAAAGAACAGTTTAGTGACCCTCTGCTCCTGATCTGTAATATGCCGTGGTCAATATCTTTTTCTGTGTCAATGGGAGCTCATTAAATGTAAATTCTGCAGACTAACTGAGCCATGCCATATTAGTGCTTGCCAAAGCTTGACATTTTTAATACATTAATAATATGTCTGTAATGTAATGGAAAACTATTAATCACAACTGGTTATGTGCCAGAAATTTAAGCTATAATTGGCTGCTTCTTGTCAAGAATGTCTGCCGCACAGTCCTGCAACTGCCTAATATTCAAATATCTTGCACTCCTCTGCATTTTTCCTTGTCAGTTCTCTAAATTCGATCAATGGTATAGTCCATAATTCTATGTAATGACCATCATTATAATTCTGCTATTCTTTAATGAGAATTCGTTATATTGGGATTGTTGTGTGTCAAGAAATAATAACAGGTTCGCATACATTTCCTTAGTGCCCAAATTTTCCACGTACATCTATGTGGTCATCCTTTACTCAGTGGTTGCAAAAAGGCAAAATGTGGATAAAGACAGAGTTACAAAGAATAAATAAATTAGGGGGTAACATTTACTGGTTAAAAAAAAAAGTGAAGGTTAATCTCAGAGCATTCCAATGTATACTTAAGGTCACATTTTAAAAACAGTATTAAAAACTAATTCATAATTTTCATTCAATTCAAACTCAGAGCAGTCCATTCCCGGTCTTTCAAGATTATATTGTTCTTGATAAAGAAGTTGCTATGTATTGGAACCTAAGAATTGAAGTTAATAATTTCTAGTCTAGTAGATTTTACACTTCTTCTGTTGTAATGCCCAGGCCCAGCTCCCCAACAGCCCATGAAAGTGTTTGTTCTTGTTATAATGAAGTAGTAAACACAGTTGGAAAATGCATCTAGAAAATGTGCATTTGTATTATTTTAACACCTTTACAGATTATTAATTGTCAAATTGTTGGACGTTTCTGAAAATATCAACTTAAGATTACCACTGAGTCTGAAAAAGCAGAAGGTTGCAGTAGCCAAAGCACATGCTTCACTGTGATTTCTTTCCCTTTAGTTTAAGATATCAAAATGTGCCCAACACACCTATGTGTTATAAGGAGGAGGCAGATTCAAATCTGCAGTTTATACATGTTTAGACAAACTGCTAATTATTGCTTCATAGGAACTCAAATATTCAACACTTTTCCTAATAGAAAATACCACAAATTACAGCTGTATGATAACATTTTATGAATTGAATATAATGAAAATTGCACTTGTATCCATAAAGCAATTATTATAAATTACTTTGCTATGGAAACACTATTCAACCATCCAGTGGCATTTCATAGTCTCTGTGGCTGCGTTCATTTCAAGATGGTGCATTATTTAAATATATTGACTTCCTTTTATAAGATTGTTTGAAGATAGCAAACTTCCCTATTTAAAGTGCCTGATGTGAATTAATGGGTCCGTAATGATATTTTCTAAACTGCAGGCTTTTTTTGTCCTTTTCCAGTTGTTTAAAAAACAGTTACTGGGACTCTGACAATATGAACGAACTAATTACACAAATACCTCTTTTTTACACCTGGTTTCCAAATATTGTTGTTTGGTTTGACTTGGACAGTGATTTCTAAAGAGCAAAGTTGCCAGTTCACCTCTCCAATGACTAGAACCCATACTTGTGGAGGGTGCATTATCAGCTAACCTAAAGTACTGTTAAACAGTAATTTTTATTTTCTCTTAGAATTAGTGCCATATTATTCTGCTTCATGGCCTGTTAACTCACCCTCAGCTATTTTTATACATGCATTTTAAATTGTGCGTTTTACTACAGAGCTTTTAGTTTTAAAGCAGCGTATAATACTCGCCTTTGGGACAAATTCTCTTCTTCTGTTACAGAAAGTAAGTGCAAATGCAGATGTAATGGCTATAAAAAGATGTAAGAAAATAGAAGATTCTTGTGAAAAGAAAATTTGCTCCTTTGGTTTTATTTTTGAGTATTTTTTTTTTTCTAGAGAGCCAAGTTATCTTTATCACTAACTGCAACTAAACAAAAGAGGCTAAATTCTTCCAATATAATGAGCAAATCCAAGGGGACAGCCTTGTGCCAACAATGCTGGTTTTCACTCCAGCTAACAAAAGCTAAGAAATGTACAAGGAATTTAGAGATTTTTTAGGGTCTCTTTGCCAATAGACAAAAGGCATACAAGTAGTTGTCACTTTTTTGTCATGTTATAAAAGCATTCATTTCGCCCATTGTTCTCCTGGTAGATTTTCTAGCACTGCAATTCATGAGAAATGTTTAAATCTAGCTGCTTGCTCTCAGTTTTGTCAAGGTGGAAATATAATTTTTGAAGTGAGGACATGTAACTCACCTGGGACCTGCACATCTGTCTTTGTTATGGAAGAGTTAAATCCTTCATATCAAGATTCTCCCCAATGTGAGTAATTTCTATGGTTTGCTCATTCTAGCAAAGCAGCGGAGTAAAGGTTATCCATATTACACCAATTTGCTTTATATTGCATCAAACCTCCCAAATGTCAACATATCATACAGTTTGTAATGCATTGATTCTGGGGCAATAACTCTTACTCTTATTGTTTCTTAAAGGGTGTTGGTGCCAGAAGGAAAGAATGATTAATGAGAAGCAGACACCTGGCTATAGACACTCATCCTTTTGCTTCAGATACTGATATCCTGGTGCGTCTGAGCATCCCTCATGAGCCGTGGGCACCGAGGATCACCCAGAGTTATCGGATGTACGGCAGGAGAGCCATCACTTTGCTAAATCATTCTCTGCCACTGGACATCTTTTACAAGCACCAAACCAGACGCGAGTCTCATAGATATGTTCTAGGACAACAAAAAAGCGGCAAGTTATTGTCAATGCCTAACGTCCAAGTATGTTAGGCTTCCACCAAAGTCCTCAATATACCTGAACGCACACAATATCAACCCTTCGCTTTTAGATTTGGAATCTACACTGAGGTTTCATCCTCCTTTTTTTTTTTTTTTTAAATATACAGATCTACCTACATATAGACATATATGTATATGTAAAATAGACCTAGCTCACAGATAATCAAACCCTGCTTTATTACTGCGAAGATTGCCAAGAATTTAGAGATGTATTTGTCAAGATTCCTGTCAATTCATGCCCTTTGGGTTACAGTGTCCTCGGTGATGCAGCCCTACCCTTTGGTATGGGGACATTATGACGTGTGTAAGACTCAGATTTACACAGAAGAAGGGAAAGTTTGGGATTACATGGCGTGTCAGCCGGAATCCACGGACATGACCAAATATCTGAAAGTAAAACTAGATCCTCCGGACATTACCTGTGGAGACCCTCCTGAGACGTTCTGTGCAATGGTGAGGCAACCCTTTTGTATAACTATTTCCTATGAAGTGGGAGCGTGTCGTATATGTGTGCAAGTGTGGCGAGGGTAAAGACTTGACTCATGCAATGAGCTGAATCTGCGGGGGGCAGATCTGTGCTAACAGATCCTTCCTTCTCACTGGAGGCTGGCTTGCAGGACCCGGAATTACACATTGCAGTGTGAGTGATGCACTGGAATGTACCTTCTGTCTTCCTGCAAACCAAAGCTTCCACTGAGACTGGTGTACTGTATATAAATTATAAAAGAAAAAGTTCAACTGAAGGTTAAATTTCAGATTGGAGTCTGGGAATATGATTAGGTCATATGCATCATGGTAAAGGATAAACTCCATTGGTAAACCGAGTTTAAAAACACAAAGTTTTCTTCAGATACCTGTATGAGGCCAGCCCCGAATTTTGTAGTTCAAGGCTAGATTAGAGCTCATGGTTATCCTCATCTGGACACTGCTTGGGTGTGGAAGTCTTCATTTAGGAGATAAGTGAGAAGAGAAGCAAGGAGAGAGGAGCTAATGCCTCTGGAAAAGTCTCATTTGTCAACTCGTGCAGCCCCTTATTTTCAAGGGTCACAGTTTTCTATGGGTATTTTAAATATGATTGTTGGAATGTTGAAAATGCATTTGCTGAAAAGTAATGACCTGGGCATACAAATTCAGATACCATCCTTTGATAAGCAGAATTACAGAATTCATTGTTTTTGTGGTATACATAAGTCTTTTCCTGGGCAGAGAGTTAAATCCTAGGTGAAAAGGTAACATTGGAGCGATGCATTGAATTTTCACTTAGGATGTGGTTGAAAGTTTACCTATAAGGTAAGGAGTTTGATGATTAACATGATGTAAGTCAAAGTGCTAAAGAATTCAGACAGTATATTCATTTGGTTTATGTCAGTGTTTTTCTTTATTATAGGTGGTCTTTATTTGACACTGGAATTGTGATCCCACTTCTCTCCACAGAACAGATATAATCATATGGCAGATTTTAATAGTATTCTTACCTGACTTTATTATCTTGAACCTGGCCTGGCATTTTCAGGATAGTGAAACTATTAATCAAAGTAGCATCTGTTCACAGTCCCCAGTGAGTTAAATTAGCATAAGATCATCTTATACCTAGCACTGTAGAAAAGGTTTTGTAACAGGAAACAATTTTGAGCAATAAAGAGTGTTTTTACCTAAAAGCTAACGGCTTGCCATTTTTCAGAACTGCCTTTGGGGACTGGTTTGAATTATAGTCTAAACCCGATTTTGTGGAGAGTGAGAAAAAGAGCTTGGCTATTAGGTGTCACTATGACTAAAGTGGCCTGAAAGACTAAATATTTCAAAGAGAGGACCCGTCTTTCTGGGAAACAGGTATGCGGTTTGAAAAAAAGGGCAAAAAAGCTACGTTTTAGAAACCAGAAACTTCCAAAAGAGTAGTTTATTCCAACCCATTAGCAAAACTACAATAAATCTGTAAAAGAGCAGGGACCTTTGTTGGCTTTATAGAAAGGTGTTTGATAATCTTTCATAAAAAGTCAAATTTAGGGTCTCACTGCAAATCTGTGGTGCAATTGCTGGGTAGGTAATAGGTCATGTAGTCTTCCACTCCTCACAGCAAGAGAATGAGTTCTGGGCCAGCTTTTCATGTTACAAAGGTCACTGTAGCTCTGTTTATTCCTTACATGACACTTGTAGTGATATGCCTATTCTGGAATTGTTTAATAATTTACAAATCTAAGTAATATAGCAGATCTGCTTCTTAGGGTGCCCTTTCCACTTACATCAGCCCTGTATGGTGTGTTCAGCCTGTGCTTTAAAAGCACAGCTTTCCTGATCTCCACCCCTGGCAAGAGAACGCTGGCTGAGCCCTGCTCCTGTCCTCACATGGAAGGGTTTACTTGGGGTCTTCAGTGTGCCTCTGTTTCCTACCATGAGTGGAAAAGGGCACATTACAGAACTTTGCATGGCTGCCTTTCATGGGGACATGGTTTAGTCTTTAAACAAGTCCGTTCCTTCCCAGTTCACTAGCTGTGTGATGTTAGAAACCAAAAGAGAAAAAAGAATTAAAATGATATCCCCCAGCTTTCTCAAGAGCAGTAATGTGAATACTTAATACGTTTACCCCCAAGTGCACAAGGTAGTCTTTTAAAAGGCCACATCTTAGTCAGATGCAGATACTTAGTGCATTTAAGTTTGTCAATGGGCAGAATTGTTTTCCAAGGGAGAGCATAAGATTTGTAGGATGCTACCTATCAATGCTTTATTTGAACTCCTTAATATGCATATGACTGGCATAGCAGATTTAATAACCTATCCTTTAAACGCAGACTTTGGGACTATTTCTAAGCATCTTATATGCCAAGTCAACAACAATGGCCTAATACAGCAACACTTCTCTGTAGTTTTGGATTTTCCATAAAACTCTTTAGCGTAAGGGTTCCTGACACAAGGCTGTAAAGCTGTCTTGGGAAGCTGTCGTATCAGACCCGTGTAGGTGCTCCTTAGCCCAAGGTCTAATGGGATTCCATAAAGTCACTTGTGTTATGACTTTCCTGTTCTTTCCTCCTTGACACATGCATCCATACCTGCTCCCTCAGAGTCGTTAGCGCCCATTACATCAGGGGAGCTGCCACAGAAGCACAGTCACTACTTAGCCCTTATATGTAAATGTTTGCTTGCAAAATGGTTTCAGAAATCACCCGCTCTGTTAGTGACACCCTTATTAGCTATGAGTATAACAATTCTGAGCACCAAGGGGCCATTTGGTGAGAGAAAGACCCTGAAGTTCCCATAGCTGATTTGTTTTGTATAAAGTTGAAGTTCATTGGCAATGCGTTAAGAGCCACTGTTGCTGCCTTTCTCTAATGCCCCATCCTCATATGGCAGTGACCATTCAGGGAGGGAGCGTATAGTTTATTGTAAAACTTTAGGCGAAAAGGGCCACATGATTCCATTTGAAAATAGATCTCTGCTTCCTAACCTGGATGACCTATTTAATAATTCTTCAGTGTCTAGTGATTTTAAATGGTTGTCTATTAATACTACCAGCATTATGTTAATTTTATGGGAGCACTCTGACATTTCTATTTATGCAAATAGAATAGGGGAAATAAATACACACACACATATGAATTGGTGTCAGACCATACGTTTTCTTTTTAATTTAATATATTCCTTTTAAGGATCTGAGAGGTAGAAGAGGGTTAGCCTTTTTTGTTTTTTTGTTGTTGTTGGTAGGCTGGGTTAGTATGTTCCTATAGATCATGTCCTTCTCCCAGCCACAAAAAAACCTTTCCATAGCCCAGCTTTGTCAGAAAACACAGATCATCTAGTGACTGCAATTTGTTTCAATTTGCATAAAGAGCAAATAGGATGATCTGAACCTGCATGTAAAGCTGAAGTGAAAACACAGAGCTCTGACTTGTTCTTTGTGTTTAGACAAACTTCGCTGTCATATCTCCACGCAACACTCCAGTGGCTTAAAAATGGCAAAATTATCTGCAATTATCTCCAGCCTGCAGCTAATTTTCTGGATAAGTTAAACAGAAGCTTTGAAAGGGAGCCTGCAGACGGGAGAAGTCACGTGCGTTTGTACAATGGCTGGTGCGGAAGTGCTGATGGCTATGGAAATGTGAACCCCCGAGAGCTGCTGCGGATTTCAGAGCCAATCAAAACTAAATTAGGAAACAAAGATTATTAAAAAGTCTTCTGTGCATGTAATTTTGGCATAATATTATGAGGTGGATATTAAATGTTTCCCTTGGAGACCCCAGCATCATTAATGCAGTGTGCCTTTAATTACAAGTAGACTCATATTACTAAAAAATGGAGAAAATAAAGTACTCAGAGGGGTCGTTAGCAATACCCTCATTATGTTTACTGAAATAATTAAAAGAAAGGGTGTAATTTTTCTAAATAAAATGTCAGAATTTGAAATGAAAATGGATTTTCTTTAGGAAATTTACTAATGGCTGCCTGCACTCTTGATAGGCATTTATTCAAGTACCATAACAGGTCTATTAACGATCATTCCATATTGCACTATTTCTAGGTAGACTCCTAGTAAGAAAAAAAAAAAAGACTTTAATTATTGCAAGCATTGTGGTTAGAACACATTTCTTTGTGTTCAAATGGAATTTAAGAAAGTAGTAGAAAGCCTTTGTGTTTTACGATATTAAAGGAACCCAGTGGGATGAGCGAGCAGTAATGCATAGTCACAGGGCTATCTATAACTTAAATTTCAAATCTGACATCAGTGCAGGTTGCCATCTGGTGGCTATCAGGTGGCCTTTGAGAAATTAATTTGATAAACTCAGTTACATTTTCAGTGACAGGGCATTAATGTCCATTTTCCAAAAACTGGAAATGACATTGACTTATATAATAATCAAATAATCTTAAAATATACTCTGTTCACATGAAACATAATTCAATCAATGAATGAAGTTTTAATAACAGTGACATCTTTCATTTGAACTGATTTATCCCTTAATTAGCCCAGAATGGAATTTTTAAAAAAACCTTCGATTCCGTCTTTATTAACACTTCCTTGTTATTTAGTTCATTATTTGGACTTATTTCTTAGAAAAGCTTAATTCATGTTTGCAATGAATTAAGTTTCACGAAGATCAATCTTTTTGATGTATCCCTGTACCAAGTATTTCCTTATTGAGGAGCCTACAAGAGCTCCTTATTATCTGTTGCATCAAGTTTTTAAATCTGGTTATATTCAACTTTATTTCTCACTATTTCCCACTGGGACCCTATGGCACATCCAGGGGACTTAGGGATAGCGATCTGATGGGCAGAGGACTGCCCCATTTGGGTTGAGTCTCATTGGCACAGCATGTACCATATATCTGTGGAGGAGTGTTGGAAGGATGCTGGGAAAGATTACTGTGGGTCTAACAGAACTTAAAACCGTATTATGTCACTAAATATTCTCAGACAGTGTTCTCTAAGGGCAGAAGTGCCTCAGTCTCTGATGGGCTGATGCTTCACAAATATTATTGCAGGCTACTGAATGCAGTGATGTGAACTGAGCGTAGAACACGTGCAAAACCAAGAGGTGATGGTGAGAATCCAAGTTAAATAGCATGTGTTTCCTGCCTCCAAAGGCAGTAGAGAAGAATCCTAAGCAAGATGAATACGAAGTAGCGTGTACTCAGAGGATGGGGAAGCAGACAAGCATAGCCAGCCCTCAGAATTTAAAGGTGAAATATTATTTTGCTATGTATCAGAGGGCCACTTGGAGAATACTCTCTGGTAGTCAAGTGCCTAATGTTAAACAGTGCCTGAGAAAGATACAAAAAGCCTGGGTGGGTCAGATTCAAGCACCGTGTTTAAAGGACAGCCTAGTGGCCTGGTTAATGGTAGAATGACCTTATATCTAGCAGTATGGAGGAGGAGGAGCAAAAAACATAGAACCTGATGGGTTAGATAGACCTCTATATGTGTGCATTTATGTTATATATATAATGTATGTGTGTATATATGTATTTTTAACTTAGTTGATGGTAGAGTATGCTGAGTAAGATTAGCACGGCTCATCTGCCTGGAGCTCCAATATTACACAAAGATTAGGGGGAGCATTTAACTGAATCTACAAATGCAAGATTTTTAAAGGTGGAACATGAGAAAATAATAAGTGCCTTGTAGTGGATCAATTTGAAGTACCTCCTCTGTCCCCCAAGAATTAATCTTGTTTGCTCTCAGTCTAGGGGAATATCACTTGAAAAGTGTGAGAAGCAATCTCCTAAAAATACCGTAGTCCTTCCAGATTGTTTTGGAGTCTCAGGCATATTCTTCAGATTTTGTGTGTGTGTGTGGCAGGGGGGTGGGTTCTCTTCTAGCTTTGGGACTGTACATAGGATGGGTCTTGGGCTGGCATCTTGATCCTCTGACCTTAAGGACTAGGGTCATCCCATAGGAAGTCCCTCATCTCATGTGTTTTCTCTATGAGCACAAGCAGAGGACATTTCTCTTGCTTGGAATAGTCTGTGCTCCTCTCCACTTTTCTCAAGTCCATCCATCCTTCAAGGTCTATGTGAGGTTGGCTTCTCTATACACACTTTCTGCGAATTTCAGCTCCTATCATTTTCTTTGCTATATATCTGTATTAGCCCTGCCTATGTACTGCTATTACTATATGGCACCATTCCATTTAGCACTTGTTACATCTTATTGATTAATACACCCACATGCACATGTATTTCATGTGTTTATGCTGCCTCTTTATCTGAATCACTACTCTTTTTTTATTATTATTTTATTTATTTATTTTGAGAGAATGAGAAAGCATGGGGATAGAGCAGAGGAGAGGGGAGAAGGGAGAGGGAAGGAATCCCAAGCAGACTCCTTGCTGAGCAGGAGGCCCAACACTGGACTGGATCTCACAACCCTGAGATCATGACATGAGCTGAAACAAGAGTTGGATGCTCAATGGGCTGAGCCACCCCGGCACCCCTGGATCACTACTCTTCAAATGAGATGATACATAGGCGAGAGCCTACTGTACTTTGTGATGCCCAGTAGGAACTCAACAGAAACTACACATTTTATTACTTTTCTACCTCATAACATTTACTATTTTCCTAGGCAACAAATATTATCTTTAATTTATTAATTGATCAATTGATTGAATATAGTACTTGATTTTCTAGATTGTTTTCTATTTCTTGAGAACTTTTATCATGTATTTGTTTTTTTCCTCTTCAAATTAAGAGACAACTAGAAAAATTTAGCTACCATACTTGGGAAGCTTATGAGGATGTTCTCAAGAAAGTTAGGAGAAGCAAAATCTACTCAGTGTTCCAATACTGAAAGTGATATATGAGGGATTTTCAAATTCCATTTCTAATTGAATCTTTTAAATGTATTTTTCCAAATAGAAAATTTTGAAACAATAGAAGAGCTTAACACACAACATTGAAATCATTTTGCCATATTTCTTACAAGTCTTTTTCTCTCTAAATATGTATATTTTGTTTCAAAAAATTGGAATCATATCAAGTACATTTTTCCTCTTTTTTCATTTACTACTACAGTTTTAGCATTTTCTTGTATCATTATGTATTCTTAGAACATATGATTTTGATAGCTATAGATATCCCATTATGTGGGTATACAGTATTTCATTATTCTCTCACCTCAACAACTTGATGTTCTTTGCTTTTCTTTTTCTATTGGTTATGTGCAGTGATGAACATATATAGTATAGTCTTTCTTATTGAACGTATCCTTCTCCCACATCTGAAACCTTCCATATTAAACACACATGTCTTTAGACTGTCAAGCTCATTGTATCATATTTAGCTGATGCTAAAGTATAGGGCTGTATTCTTGTGTTCTCAAGGATGGAATCATTACTGAACTAAATAGCATTCTATATGTCAGTCATGGGGATTGAAATCAGCATGTGTGACTTAGGCACTTCTCTCTGGGCCTTGCTTTTGTGTGGGCTTAGAGAGTGTCTAGAGATAGGAGGAAGACAGCTTTTGCTACATAATAGAGAGCAAAGTCGGGGGACCTCTTTAGGAGCAACAAGCTAAGGATGAGCAAATTACACCTTGTAAACTGTACTTGTGGCTTTAAAACTTGCTTTAAATTGATCCACAGTGAGAAACACATTTTATATTACAACTCATTAAATACACACTATCCCACATACACAATGCAAACAAAAGCTTTACAAAAAAAGTATTTACCCTTCCTATGTGTTCTGCCCTCTGATACATTTTTCTTCCTTTATATTTCTTTTTCATTTTAACAGGTAATTGAAAATTGTATATTGATTATGATCCATAGATTGTAAGTAGGATTGTTTTTGAAACTTTGAATAAATGGGAAAATACCATGCTAATCATTGTAGAACTTCCTTTTTTAATTCAACATTATATGTTTGAGATATACTGCTGTGTGAGATATACTACTGTGTATTATTCTACTGTATGGGTATTTCTTTTATTTATTTATTTATTTATTTATTTATTTTTGTATGGGTATTTCTTTCACCAATGTTCTGTTTCTAGACTTTTAGGTTGTTTGGTTTTCATGCTTTAAGGCTCTTAACTGGAGTCAAATTGCCCTCCAGAAAGTTGATTAGTATACTCTGTTTTTAAGCATTTTACAAAAATGTGGTAGGCATGAGATTCTCATCAATACTGGAATGTATATTCTTAAAATTTCTTCTAACATAGGGCTTTAGCAGGTAAGTGAAAATACATACTTTACTAAAAATAATAATGGTAAAATTATCTTTATCGTTACCCCCTTTTCTGCTAAGATAAAGACCTCTAACATTTTGCATTGATAAACGAGATATCAGAAGGTGAAATGACATTTAGTTTTTCAAAGATGCATTTTTTGCTTATTGACTAGGTAGGTTTTTGATATGTTTCTTGACCATTTACATTTTCTTATTCCTAGTTGTAGTAGTTTTTGCACTTTTTGCCTTTTTTCCCAATTTTTCTGTTGAAAAATTTATATGAAATATGTAAATTTGGGCCTTTTAAACAGACACCATTTTTTGGTCAGTTGATTAATTTAAAAATATGAGTATCTTTTCCTCCAGAAGAACTTGTCTTGTTTCAGAGACTTTCGTACACCCTTCGTTTTGTGGAAATTTTATATTCTTGAACAGGATTTTGGTGGCAGAGAGTTATCATCTCAGGGCTGAAAAAAATTTCTCAGGGCTGAGAAAAATTCATCTAAGTACCTGCTCTTATCTTTGGTCTAATGTAAGAACTTGGAAAAGTTGACATTTACCCTAAGTAAAGCCCCCCTTTTCCCTGACAGTCAGTCCTTTGGAAAGAGTTACATACTGAAACATATTAATTCTATAAAGTGGCTGGTGTGAAATCTGCTTTGGTTTTAATTCACCAGGCCAATGGGCAGACTAGTTTTTCATGTGCCATGTTTAGATTTCAGAATTTCTTTTCCTACAAAAGGGGAAAGCGATGAAAGTTGTTTCACACGCATAATATTGGAAAAGAACTTACTGAGATTGGCAGGTTGTAAGTTCCTTCTCATCTTTCTGGGAATAGATAGATTCACATAGTATCAGTTCCATGAAAATTAAAGATGTGAGCTAAGGAAGAAGCCAGAATTGGTTTTCCTTTTTTGACCTACTTTGAAACTGACTTCTAAAATATTAAATGAAGAATTGGGCTGGATATTGCTTCAGTACAGAGATATAGTCCTTTTTCGTTCCAGAGTGTTGGTGTCCATTGAGAGGTCTAGCAGCTCACATTATAATCAGGTCATGTCTGAACAATGATTTTTCACTGTTCCATGTAACTTTCTGTTTCTTTCCTGTGGCTATCTTTCCTTCCTGGAAATGACAAAATGAAGAAATCAAATATACTTCCGAGCAATTCTCTCTCAAGGGAGAGGCGAATTCAACGTACATGGTCAACACAAGTTACAGACGAGGATATGTGCAGGATAGAGAAAGTGGGCTGGTGGGCCATCTGAGGTTGGCTGTGATGCCTGGACCACTCCATTAGAAATCTGACTTCAAAGTTTAGAAGACTAAACTTGTACAGGGTGTTAAGGAGCATCAGTGTGTCTACTGTCTGACTCAGAATCACATTCTCTTTAGCTATCACTGGAGTCAGCGCTGTAATAGTGCCTAGCAGAGTGTGAAGCCTACAGAGGTACTTAATACATGCTTGTTGAACTGAACTCATGCTGTATTTTTACAAGTTATGTTTGTAGTTGATCTTTATCAAGAACTACATGGTGCCATGCACCGGACTAAACGCAACCTTTGTTTGCTCATGTCTGTAGTCCTATCATTGTCCTTATTTATCAGGTGGAGTGATTGAGGCATGAGGTTAAATAACTTTTCCAACCAAGTAGTGGCAACAGGATATAAACCCAGGCAGTCTGACATGCATGACCTACTCTTAAACCATACCGTAAATTCATCCCTAATTTTATATGTCATATGTGGGATACAACCCTCATGAAAACTTTTTAAAAATAACATTTATGATTTGGACTATGAGCACAATACTATGATTTTGTTATTTAAAAAGCCTTTTATCTGAAATAACCTCAGAAAATTGGATTCTGTAAACAGAGTGTGGGGAATGTTGGAAATACACATTATGTGATGAGTGTCTTCATTCAGGGATAAGAGAACCAATCAACAGTGTTTGTTTCCGTTCCTGCTTTCTTTTCCATTAACGTGTTCATATAAATGGAAATAAGCTGTTAGAAATCATACAGAGCAGAGTACATATTGTGTTCACCATCTAAAACCAGAATAATAAGTCAGCAACTGTTGGCTAGTTAACAAAATCATATTCTTGTGGGGGAGGTGTTGAGAAAAGTAGTTAGCGTGATGCTTTTGATTTTTTTTAACAGTATCAATAACAACTGTTACATGCTGTCTCCACTCAGTTGTCTAGTAGGCATTTTAAACTTAACACATTTATTATAGAACTCTTGATTTCTTCTCCCCAAATGGATTTTGCCCGTAGTCTTTCCCATATCTATAAACAGCAGCTTATATTTATCCAGTTGCTCAAGACGAAAAATCTAGGAATCCTCTTTAACTCATTTATGTCCCTCACAACACATATCAGCAAGTCCTGTGGGCTAAACCTTCAGAAATCTATCCCAAATCAGATTGCTTTTTACCCTCTCTACTTCTAACAACTAGGTCCCAACCAGCTTTATATCCAGGCTAGACCCCTGCAGTATTTCCTAACTGACCTCCTTGCTTGCAAACTCCTCCCCTGTTACCAAATTCATGTTCTATAATATCATAATATATCATATATCATAATATAACATATAACATAAATATAGAAATGTACACATATAGTATAAATATAATATACAAATAAAATATATAATATAAACATTATGTAATTAGGGAATATAATTATATAATATACATATGGATAAAATTTTAAACACCTGAATCAATCAGGTCCTGTCCTTGTTCAATTTCCTCCCTAGCTGTGTCCCATTAAGAATTAAATCTAAACCCTTACTACTGCTTGAAAGGTCTTATGTAATCTGGTCCTTAAAAACCACTTTGAAGTCCACTCTGATCACTCCCTACCTTGCTCAGTCCAGTCTGCCTGCAACTTCTTGGTGTTCCACAAAAATGAAATTTTATTCTTGCCTTATTGTTTGGACCCGCATTCTCAAAATCTTCCCAAAGCTCCCTCCCACCTTTTATTGAAGTCTCTGCTGAAAAACCTTTTGTAAGCAAGCCTATCTGATCACCTTATTTAAATAGCATCTCTTTCCTGCTCTATCCATTCCTTGAGCCTGCTTAATATTTTCTTCATTAAATTTATTATAGAGGGTGATATTCAAACTATTTAACAACTGGGACAGCATCAACACAGAACAATCAGAAAAGACATTTATGGATATGCCTTACTTGGTACCATCTGACTGATGGTATATCAGTCAGACAGATGGAATATCAGTTCCAATGACTAGACATTTATTATGTTATATACTGCTCATATACTTATGTCCCTTTTCTCTTCCACAATATAAAATCAGGAACAGGACAGGAACTTTGTCTTATGTCTGTCCATGGTAGGGCTCAACAAATACTTGTTGAATGAATAAATGGACTGCTAACACAGAGATATGTTAATTTGATGATAGCATTCATATCAGAGATTATTGCTCTAATACATACATGGTCTTTAAAGTATTTAAGCTATGTTGGAGGTCCTTAATCTTGAAGGTATCATAAACATTTTCTTCTTTATTTTTTAGTTTTTAAAATTTAAAGTATAGAACCAATATAACAAATATATGTACACCCAGCGCTTAAAATTAACAATGATGAAGTTACATTGTTTTCAATAGGATTTTAAAACATAAATAAACATTACCTATTGAGTCAAAACCATCTTGTTTCCTTCCCCTGGTCTGTTCCTTGCCTCCCTTTTCCAGAGGAAACCAGTATCATAAATGTAGGGTAGTTCCCTGCATTCCATGTTTTTGCATTTTTTTACATGAAGCTTATATGTTCATAAACAAGTTATAGTTTTGACTTTGGGTTTTTTAATGTTACCATCCTGAAAAACTATTCTGTAACTTTTTCATTCAATGTTATTTTCATAAATTATATTTTTTGGTCTGTATAATCTATTTCCTTCATATTAAAATGCTATCTGTCTATTCCATTGGATACATATATTCTTCAATTGTGGGAATTTAGCAAGTTTTATTTGTTTGTTTGTTTTTATTTTTTTGTAATTACAATCCACTCAACAAGAAACATCTTCATACCTAGATCTTGGTGCATGTAAGCAAGAGTTCTTTTGTTTTGTTCTGTTTATCTTAAGGTATGCACATAGAAACTAATCTGTGGGCTATAGCGTACTGAATTTTCATCAAATTATCAAATTCATCAAAGTTGCACCACTTTACATTCCTACTGACAGATTATGAGGGTTCTTTTAAGTCTTGTTTTGCATTGTTTACTGATGTATTTCCTCTCGTTATGTAATGAAAAATATTTAAGAAACTGTGTTTCTTTTTTTTGAAGATTTATTTTTTTTTTTAATTTTATTTATTTATTTGACAGACAGAGATCACAAGTAGGCAGAGAGGCAGGCAGAGAGAAAGGAGGAAGCAGGCTTCCTGCGGAGCAGAGAGCCCGATGCGGGGCTCGATCCCAGGACCCTGGGATCATGACCTGAGCCGAAGGCAGAGGCTTTAACACACTGAGCCACCCAGGCGCCCCAAGATTTATTTTTTTGAGAGGAAGCACGAGCTGGGGAGTGAGGGGGTGAGTATGAGGGGAGAGGCCAATGGATAGGGAGAGAGAGAATCTTAAGCAGACTCCACACCCAGCACAGAGCTCTACACAGGGCTCAGTTTCACCACCCTGATATCATGACCTGACTGAAACCAAGAGTAGGTCACTCAACCAACTGAACCACCCAGGTGCCCCCTAGAAATCGTGTTTTTTTAATTGCCTTAGTTTTCAGGACACTCATAGTTGGATTTTATGATCTATCCTAGCAACCGTAATTAACTCAGGATTTTTGATAAAACTATAGGTATCATGGCTCTTAATCTCTCATCTTTGTTTTAATTATTTAATAGTAAATCACTTGGAAGTTGTATGAACATCACTAATGAATATTCATAATGTCATATTGACAGGAGGAAGCATGAAATTTGCAGGACTAAATATTGAGTTAAATAATAAACAAACTTCCTTGACTAGATCTTTTTTACAGAGGGCAACAAATTTTAAAAGTAATATTTTGCATCTGGCCACCTGAATTGAAAGGTATACTTTGACCTGTACGATTTACACAAAAATTACAGCTTAAAAAATTATTTTGAATATTTATATGTATGTAATCTTTTTTCCAAAATCACTTTTTCATTACTAGAGTATAACGATAGCCAATAGTGCTTTTAAACTGGAAGTCTCCTTGCTTACTTTGCAAGATGATGTATAAATATTGCCTCATCCATCACCAGAATGACTTGTCTCCTGGATGAAAACCTGAGGGTGATGGGTAACTGTAATAAATTTGGGCAGTAAGGAAAGGGTTCCATTTCCAATTAAAACCACAGCCAGGAAGTTTCCATTTATACTGACAATATAGGTACACTATCAGTACATATTTTATACATTTGCTTCTTTGTTTGGGGCAAATTGCCATTGTTTTAGGAGGAGTAGCAGTAAAGGAGTAGCTTTACATTTATTTATACCCTCCCAAGAAAGAGTCCATTGCCCCTTCTAGACAGGAAGTTTCTAGGATCCCTGGGTCTTAGACATTTAGAACCAAGCATTCAGAAGATGAGTTGTCTACCTTGGGAGAGTGCATGCCTTTAGGGATATTTTATTGGATTCAAACAGTCTCCATTCAAGTTCCAACATAATGAAGTTATTTCATTTTTTTTGTTTTTGATTTGAGGGCCAATAAGATAGTGATGTACTTAGCACAATGCCTGGCACATAGGAGATGCCCGACAAATATTAATCATCTTTGTCATTGTGATGATCATTTCTATTGATAAAAAGTTAGAAGCATTCTGATTCTCATTTTCTAGTTTGAAGGGATCTTCTGAATGCTTTCCCTTTAGTTCCCCTTTCTGTGAACTGTCTGGCCTTTCCTGATGTTACAAATGGCATCTAATAACTAACTGCTTATGAGGTTCTGGCTCCAAGCCAGGTATTTAAAATCAAAATAATTTCACAACTGTGGTTTTAAAATAAATGATATGTATTCTAAATAACACAGTATTAAAATAATCATTCATGGTTGTAATGGCATTTGCATTTGAGATTGTAATGGATCACTGTTTTAACAAATACCCTAGACATGTCTAATGACAGCATAATGACTGTCTAAAAACAAAAGAAAATGTTAACAAAATAAATAACTATGTGAATATAAATTAAATTAAACTTATTTGACTTAATTTTTTTTTTTTTTTTTTTTTTTTTTTTTTAGAGAGAGAGTGTGTGTGCATGAGCAGAGGGGAAGGGCAGTGGGAGAGGAAGAGAAAGAATCTTAAGGAAGTTCCACATGCAGTACAGAGCCTGACATGGGGCTTGAGCTCATGACCCTCAGATCATGACCTGAGCTGAAACCAAAAGTCAGATGCCCTACTGACTGAGCCACCCAGGTGCCCCTAAACGCTCATTTTATTAATCAGCTATTGGAATGGCTCAATGCATTGGCTGTCATGGATGCTTTGAAATAAAAGAGAGAAATTCACTATGGGAAATGGAAATGCTGGATCCCAAATCAATTTTCTTGGTTACTGTATTATCCACATTATGCCCTTCCTCAAACACATCTAGTGGGTTTCCATCTCCATCACATTCCTGTTCAGCAAAATGAAACATGGTTCATTGCAGCATTATTTACAGTAGCTAAGATATGGAAGCAACCCAAATATCTAATACTGGGTAGATACAGAAAACGTGAGGTATATAATGGAACATTATTTGGCAATAAAAAAAGAATGAAATCTTGTGATTTGTGACAGCCTAGATGGACCTTGGGGACCTTATACTAATAAAATAAGTCAAACAGAGAAAGACAGTGCCATATCATGTTTCTTACATGCAGAATCTAAAAGAGAAAAAGAAAAGAAAAGAAAAAAAGTTTGTAGATACAAAGAGCAAATTGGTGGTTGCCAGAGGCTGGGAATGGGGGGAGGGTGAAATAGATGGAAGTTGTCAAGGGTACAGACTTCCTGTTATATATAAATAAGTCATGAGGATGTAATGTACAGTATGGCAACTATAATTAATAATACTATATTGCATATATGAAAGTTGCTAAGAGAGTAGGTCTTAAAAGTTCTCACCACAAGAAAAGTTCTGTAATTGTGTATGGTGACAGATATTAACTAGAGTTATTGTGGTGATCCTTTTGCAGTATATATAAATAGCGACTTATTATGTTATATACCTGAAATAACATAATGTTGTTTGTCAATTATACCTCTACTAGAAAATAACACAGTTAAGTGAAACCTAGATCCATAATTCTTCCTTGATCCCAATATTTTAGTACATATGGTATTTGGATACAGTGTGTTCAATTAGGGCAACCAACAAATTATATTATCAAGACTATAGACTGTGAATTAGGAAGAGGTCCTGTTTCCAAGAAATGCATCCTTGCACCATGGCTTAGAAAGGAGAAAATAGGTCAGATCTCAGCCCCATCTACTAGCTGGCATAGCTTCTTTGTGATGGGCACAACCTTCCCAACTGTGTTTGCTGGTTTTGTGCAATATGCAGATTTCACAGTTATAATTTGATCTTGTTCTGGACTCACACTACATTTGGAATGAACACCACACTTTGGGGAAAAAGCTGTTGCAAGCCATAGAGAAATTTTATTTTATGGTATTGGATGACAAAACTAACAAATGTTAGTAATTTAACCAATTCATCAAGCACTTATTGAGCACCTAGTATGTGCACGGTACTGAGCTAGCGTTGTAAAGATGAGCAAGACAGACACATTTCCCCACCTTGGAGAGCTCATGATCAAAGGGAGGGAGAAATACATGAAACAAGTATATCAATAATTACTACTATAATAGATATTTTAAAAAAGAAATTAAAGTCCCTATGAGAGTATGTAATCATAATGCTGGTGGTGATAGGGCAGTAAAAATGGTTCTTGAAGAAAGTCTGGATGTTGTCAAATGCTAGATTTGCTCAATGATTTTATAAGTTTAACATATATTCTTAGAGCTAGTCAACATAGAACTTTATTATTGAAACTCCTATAGTAAAACAACTTTGTCATCACAAGATTAGAAATCTAATTCCAACCTTATTTCCTCATATTTTTTTTTTCAAGATTTTATTTATTTGACAGAGAGAGAGAAATCACAAGTAGGCAGAGAGGCAGGCAGAGAGAGAGGGGGAGGAAGCAGGCTCCCTGCGGGGCAGAGAGCCCGACTCGGGGCTCGATCCCTGGACCCTGGGATCATGACCTGAGCCGAAGGCATTGGCTTTAACCCACTGAGCGACCCAGGCGCCCCTCCTCATATTTTTAATACAATTTAAAGGCAAAAGTTTTTTTAGACTTGCAACTGCCATGTTGTAGTAGGTAGTTATCTTTAGCAATTAATTTAGCCCTTTGTTTTGTAATTATTGTTTACTTGACTGCCTTCCGCACTAGATTGGAAACTCCTTGAAGAATAGGGACAGAGCCTCATTCTCTTTTATATCCCGAGCAATTAGTTTAGTGCCTGATACATAGTGGGCCCCTATATATAACCAGGGAATGAAGTGTCCTTCTAACATTCTGCTTTCCTAAATCTCTGCTCTGTCCATTTTTTTTTAAAGATTTTATTTATTTATTTGACAGACAGAGAGATTACAAGTGGGCAGAGAGGCAGGCAGAGAGAGAAGGGGAAGCAGGCTCCCTGCCAAGCAGGGAGCCCAATGCGGGGCCCCATCCCAGGACCCTGAGATCATGACCTGAGCTGAAGGCAGAGGCTTAACCCACTGAGCCACCCAGGCGCCCCTGCTCTGTCCATTTTCATATTTTATTTTATTTTTATTGTCCCTCAATAATCTCTTCTTCCCTTGCTGTCTTTTACAAATCTGGCAGGAGATGACCCTTGGGAATATTTGGTGGGAGTCTTTAGTATTTTAAATAGTGGTGTTCCTCCTAGTTCATTCAATACCACCAGAGCCCTGTTGTGAGCAAAATGGGAGCTAATAAGGACAAGCTAGTCTCTGCCTTGAAGAAGCTTTATAAAGTAAACAGTTATTTACAAAGAAGAAGAAAATAAATGCTCTGAAAGAGCTGCATGTCAAGACCTATGGGAACACAGAGGGATGCAATTCCTTGCAAATTCAGAGGGCTCAGTGGTAGCTTCATAGAGGAGATGGCCTTTGAGCTGAGCTTTGAAGGAAGAGTAAACTGCTCTGAGAAGGAAGAAGAAAGAGAAGGGCATTACAGCTTAAGGAGACAAGCAAAGCCTTGTCTTTAGCTTTCTTTTAAAATAATTTCCTTTTGTGGCTCTATCTCAACAGTAATAAATGTTATGACTGTGTCACCCATGAATTAATCTAAATCCTGCTCAGCTGTCCTTGTGTTTCTCACTACATAATACTGTAACATCATTTCTTACACTTAGCATATTCTCCCACTCTAAGATATCAATCATTAAACACAATTATGTAGGTGAAGGCACTTTGTAAAATACAAAGAACTATACAAAATAGGGGAACGTACCATACAAGGCACTGTAGTTCTTATAACGTATTTGCAAGCTCAGTGATCACAAATCATAGGTCCTTAACATTATGCAGAGATTCAATTCAATAAATACTTATTGAAGCCTAACCAAGTAATTTCGGACAAGTTACCTATTTAAACTTACAGAGTTCCTGGTTCTTTTGCATGGTTTTTATGAAGGTTGACTGAAATAATTAACTTTGATATCTATAAAACATGGTGTAAGAAAAGTCACTCCAGAAAAGAAAAGTCAAACCAGACCCTTGGTTTGATTCAAGGCCTTTGCCTACCAAAATCTTTGCTGGAGAGATGAAACTTACATAATTGAGCTATATAAAACATAATAATAGATGATTACATATCAAAGGCATGGGTACTGTCATTACGTATCTTGGGTTTGTGTCCTTGTTCGAAGGTGAGAATAGTAAAAGGTCAAAATGAACATAGAATTCAAATACAAGCAATTTAACCTAGTTTATGTCCATATGCTCTGATACACAGAGGGTCTTCCACAATCCTACCCCAAATCTCAGTGTTCCTTTTTCTCCCAAAATACTCATTTAGGACTGTATGACATTTTCACTGGCACACTGGGCTATTGGTTTTACCATTGTTTTCCAGTTAGAAACATTTATAAAACTGCTTGAATGCCTTTTTAAAATTTGCTTTGCAATGCTCCAGAAGAAATCTTCATAACTTCATGAGCCTGCCTACAGCCATCCTTACAGTGCTATGAATTTATGCTGATCGCCAAGAACTTTATTCTGAAGGAATCTATCCAGACATGGCAGAACATCAGTGTTAATGTTTTTCCCAGTTTAATATTATTACATATAATTCATTATTATCAGTGTTAAATTTCTAAAGTGTCTGATGTTCAAGTCCCAGGTTTATTATACCAAAAGTTCATATTTGTATGAGAAATAACTTAAAAATGGTCTCATGCATCTTGAGTAATGTTAATCCTCATATACAGGTAGAAAATCCCCATTTTATAAAATTTGAAAAGGTTAATGACTTGCTCTAAGTCACAATAACTAATACATAATAGATGTTGAATTATAACATATTTATAAAATTAAAGTAATTAGTTTTTATTGAGTATATGTTACTGGGCACAGTTTAAGTATGTAATATGTGTAAATTTAATCTTTGAATGAAAGCTTGAGTAGATTTAAGAAGGATGTAAATACATTGCCCTTGAGTTTTCACAGTTTTTCAAAGCCATACTTTCTTCTTATTTATTTATTTATTTATTTGACAGAGAGAGAGAGAGAGAGAGAGAGAGAGAGAGACAGACAGACAGTGAGAGAGGGAACACAGGCAGGGAAGTGGAAGAGGGAGAAGCAGGTTCCCCACTGTGCAGGGAGCCCGACATGGGGCTTGATCCCAGGACCCTGGGATCATGACTGGAGCTGAAGGCAGCAGCTTAATCTTAACTGACTGAGCCACCCAGGCACCCCCATACTTTTTTCTGCTAATGGAGATATCTTTTGTTAGTTAATAAGCACTTGGCAAAAGAACTTTGCAGTCATTATTGATGCTCTCCATAGGTTGGGTTGTTATAAAGCCTATGAAAGGCTTTCGCAGAAATAATGCTCGAACAGATTCCTCTGGACTCCATAGAATCAGAGGCATTGGGCTATTGACAAATTGATACCAGAAAAGAACTTTGAGATCTCTGGAGAAAAGGTAGTCCGCGATTTCACAGTATAAATAATGGGAGCTTTACTGTGAAAATAGAAGATTATTCATATAGTCGTAGTCTAAAATGAGGAAGGCAGTTCTCAAATGTTGCTTCTGATGGCTTTTCTTTCCTTCTTTTCTTAAATGCAAGTCCGCAATTATCATAGGAAATCATGGGTAAAGTTCTCATTTCCATTTTAGAATCATGTCAAGGAAAAAAAAAATGAGCTTAATACTAGATTTTAATATAAATAATTTCAGGAAGCTCTAAATTCATGGCTATAATGAAGTAGTTACTAATATATAAAATAAGACGCTATGTTCAGGAGATATGCAAATCGTATTCCTTGTTAATATTCTGGACAGCTTAAAATGTTTCTCTCTCTGTGCTTTAACTTGACCATGTGCTTCTACCTTCACCTGCTCATGAGCAGCTCTTCTCCCTTGAGGAAAAATAGAAGTGGAGCAACATTGAGGTGACATTTGTCAAGGTCAACAAAATATACCCAGTAGTAAATCTATTTTAAAATTGTTCTCTTTTGAATTGCATCCTGGGTGAACATAAGAACAAGCACATAGTATAATTATTTCCATATCTTTAGCAATATCTATGACCTCTATACCGTTTATCATAGAAACAACCAGCAACAAAATCTATAGAAATATCTTAAGTATCTAAAAAATCGATCAAATTAACCAACTTTAAATACGTGTCATGTTTTGCCAGTCTGAAATTTGCCAAAACATTGTGAAGTTCTCCATATATGCAGGTTGACCTTTTTTCCTCCCAAACCCGTACCCTCATTTATTGATATAGCAAAAATAAAACTAGCCATAATCTAGAAAGGTTAATCTAGACATACATTCTTTGATTCAGTAGTTTATGTGTCACACTCTGTTTTCTTGAGTGGGTGGATCTTATAGAGTATTTTACAGCTTTTTAAATTGAAGTATAATTAATATACAATGTTATATTAGTTTCAGGTATACAGTATGATTCAACAGTTTTATATATTTCTCAGTACTCATCAAGATAAGTATGCTCTTAATCCCCCTTTATCTATTTCACCCATCCCACCACTCACTCCCCTCTGGCAACCACGGTTTGTCCTCTGTATTTGAGTCTGGCTTTTGTTTGTTATTTTTCCTTTGTTCATCTGTTTCTTAAATTCCATATAGGTGTGAAATCATATGGTATCTGTCTTGGTCTAACCTATCTCAATTAGCATTATACCCTCCAGGTTCGTCCATGTCATTGCAAATGGCAAGATTTCATTCTTTTTTATGGCTGAGTAATATTCCATTATATATATATTATATATACATATAAAATTTATATTCCATCATATATAGATAGATAGATACATAACATCTTTATTCATAGATCAGTGGATGTCCTCGTTGCTTCCATAGCTTGGCTATTGTAAATAATGGTGCAGTAAACATAGGAGAGCATATATCTTTTTGAATTAGTGTCTTCACTGTTTTTTTGTTTGTTTTTTTTTTTTTGCTTGGGGGAGGTGGGTAAATACCCAGTGGTAGAATTACTGGATGGTATGATAATTGTAATTTTAATTTTTTTGAGGAAACTCCAAACAGCTTTTCACATTGGCTACATTAATTTGCATACCCACCAACAATGAGGGTTCCTTTTCCTCCACATCCTCATTAACACTTGTTATTTCTTGTGTTTTTGATTTTAGCCATTCTGACAGGTGTAAAGTGATATGTCATTTTGGTTTTAATTTGCATTTTCCTGATGATTAGTGATGTTGAGCATCTTTTCATGTGTCTGATGGCCATCTGTATATCTTGCTTGGAAAAATTTCTATTCAGTTCCTCTGCCCATTTTTTTTTTTTTTTTTTTTTTTTTTTTTGGTGTTGAGTTGTGTAAGTTCTTTAGCTATTTTATATTAACTCCTTATTGGATATATCATTTGTAAATATATTCTCGGATTCAATAGGTAGCCTTTTTGTTTTGTTGATGGTTTCCTTTGCTGTGCAAAAGCTTTTTATTTTAGTGTAATCCCAATCCTTCAATTTTTCTTTTGTTTCACTTGCCTGAGGAGACATAACTAGAAAAATGTTTCTGTGGACAATGTCAAAGAAACCACTACCTGTTTTCTTCTACGATGTTATTGGTTTCAGGCCTCACATTTAGGTCTTTAGTGCATTATCAGTTTATTTTTGTGTATATAAGAAAGTATGTTTAGTTTCATTCTTTTGCATATAGCTGTCCAGTTTTCCCAGTCACATTTGACACTGTCTTTTTTCCATTGTATACTCTTGCTTCCTTTTTCGTAGATTAATTGGCTATATCAGTGTGGGTTTATTTCTGGATTATCTGTTCTGTTCCACAGATCTATGTGTCTGTTTTTGTGCCATTACATTAGTGTTGTGATTACTACAGATTCGTAGTGTATGTTGATATCTGGGATTGTGATATCTCTAGCTTTGTTCTTTCCCAATATTGCTTTGGCTATCATGGTCTTTTGTGGTACCGTATAAATTTTAGGATTATTTGTTCTAGTTCTATGAAAAATGTTGTTGTTATGTTTATAGGGATCGCATTAAGTCTGTAGATTGCTTTAGGTAGCATGGGCATTTTAATAATATTTATTCTCCCATCCATGAGTATGGGATATATTTCCATTTGTTTGTGTCATCTACAGTTTATTTCATCAGTGTTTCATAGTTCTCAGAATACAGTTCTTTTTCACCTTTTTGGTTAACTTTCTTCCTAGGATTTATTCTTTTAGGTGTAATTGCAAATGGGATTGTTTTCTTAATTTCTTTTTCTGCTTCTTCATTTAAAAATGGAACAGATTTCTCTGTATTAATTTTGATCCTGCAACTTTACTGACTTCTTTTATTGGTTATAGCATTTTGGTGGAGTCTTTTGGGTTTTCTACATAGATTATCATGTCATCTGCAAATAGTGGAAGTTTTATTTCTTTCTAAACAATTTGGATGTCTTTGACTTTTTTTTACTTATCTGATTGCTGTGGTTAGGACTTGCAATACTGTGGTGAATAAAAGTGGTCAGAGTGGAACTGTTACTGATTTTGGAGGAAAAACTCAGCCACAGATGTTGGCTGTGGGTTTTTCATATATGGTTTTTATCATGTTGAAGTATGTTTCCTCTAAACCTAGTTTGTTGAGAGTTCTTATCATGAATGGATGTTACATTGTGTCTAATGTTTTTTCTGCATCTATTAAGGTGATCATATGGCTTTTATCCGTATGATCATATGGTTTTTATCCTTTCTCTTGTTAATGTGATGTAACACATTGATTGATTTGGAAGTACTGAACTATACTGTATCCCTGGAATGAATCCCATTCAATTGTGGTGAATGATTTTTTTAATGTATTGTTGGATTTGGCTTGCAAATATTTTGTTTAGGATTATTGCACCTGTGTTCATCAGTGATATTGGTCTTTATTTTTCTTTTATTTCAGTGTCTTTATCTGGTTTTGATACCAAGGTAATGACTTCATAGAATAAATTTGGAAGCTTTCCTTCCTCTTCTATTTTTTGAATAGTTGGATAAAAATAAGCATTAACTCTTAAAATGTTAGTACAATGCACCTATGAAGCCATCGGGTCTTTGTTATTTTTTTATTACCAGTTCAATTTCATTGCTAGTGCTCAATCTGTTCTATTTCTTCCTGTTTCAGTTTTGGAAGATTATATGTTTCTAGGCATTTATCCATTTCTTCTAGATTTTCCAATTTGTTGACATGCAATTTTTCATAATATTTTATTATCATTTGTATTTCTGTGGTGTCAGTTTTTATTTTTCCTCCATTTCTGATTTTATTTATTTGAGTTCTCTCTATCTCTCTCTCTCTCTTTCTCTCTCCCCCCTACTTTATGAGTGTGGCTAAAGGTTTATCAATTTTCTTATCTTTTCAAAGAACCAGATTCAGGTTTCATTATTTTAGTAGTTCCTATTTCTTTTATTTCTGCTCTCATCTTTATTATTTTCTTTATTCTACTAGCTCAGGGCTTTTTTTGTTCTTCTTTTTCTAGCTCCTTTAGGTGTAAGGTTAGATTGTTCATTTGATTTTTTTCTTGCTTCTTGAGAAAGGCCTGTAATGCTATAATCTTTCCTCTTAGAACAGCTTTTGCTGTGTCCCAAAGATTTTTGACCATTGTGTTTTCATTTTCATTTGTCTCCATGTATTTTTTTGGGGGGTGGGGGGAGAAAGTTTTGTTTAATGTCAATGAAGAAACAAAGTGTGTAGGTGCTCTGTGCCAGTGGTGATGAGATGCAAAAGAGGGGTGGGGTGGAGAGGAGACGAAATAATACACAGCCTTATTCTCAGTGAGCTCTAGCTCTTCATTTTAACACTTGAACCAAGGAGAGAGAGACAACCATCATTTTTCACTAAGGCTGTAGAAGAATAGAAACCCAACTCAGTTTATCAGCTCATACAGGGCAGGCAGAGAAAGAGGCTATTTTAAACTGATGTAAGAGGCCACTTGTGGTCTATTGGCAGCCCCCAACCCTGGACCCAGAATGAATGCTGAAGGTGGTCCCCAGCTGCAGTGGTGGCTGGTCTAAGCTCCCTAAGTCCCTCTTGTTTTCTCAATGATAAGCTTGTCAGTCAAATACAGTTGGCTGAAGTAGACCTGTCAATGAATTATTCCAATGTCTCCTTTGACTTTGTTCACTAGGGTTAGAATTTCTATAGGATCCTTTACATTCTTAACTTCTCTGAAGCCATGTCTTATCCTCCTGACAATATAAGTTCCATAATTGTAGGTGCTGAAATGCTTGCTCTCTCTCAGCATCACCTAGTGTAGAACTAACAATTGTGTACAGTTGGAGGCTGCCATTTTGGAAAAAAAAAATAAATGGGTTCTCTTTGAGGAGGTCCAGAGTTTAACCTAATCCATAAAACTTAAGTCTCTGCAAAACCATGAAAAAATAAATAAAATGCAGTGGGGCTCAGTCTTGCCAGCAGGTAGAGCTTCAGCCTCTGTGAGCACTAGCCCTCCATGAATTGTTTTATTTCCCCTTTGATTTCTTGGTTGATCCATTCATTATTTAGTAATATGTTATTTAGTCTTCATGTATATGTATACTTTCCAGATTTTCTTCAGAGCTTCTTGAAACATGGTATGATTGTCCTTTTAATAATGTAATCCTATAAGGTGTACATTTCTCTAAGGTCTTGCATGCCTGGAAGAAGGCAAGTTTATAACTGAGTGGGGACCTAATGAATGGAGCAATACTGGTTTTGTTTTTTTTTTTTTTAGCAATACTGGTTTTGACAGGACTGGCCCTTGGCCAAGCTACGAGGTAGCAACACTTCCATTTGCTTTGTACTCTACACCTTGTCGTTACAACTGTTCTTCATGAGTTTCACCCTCTTAGTGTCTTAACTGGGAATTGGGAACCTCTAAGGGGGGAGGGGTCTTAATAAAAATAGTTTATGCTGCTACCCCTTCTAGAAATATCTACATTTTTATAGGCTCACACAAAGAAGTGAATGACTTTCTACTAATAAAATTTTAAATGGTGAGCTATCTATTTTAGGTCAAGGAGTACTTTCTACTCTCTCATCTTTCTGATACAATACCCAAGCCACTTTGTAATAGCCTGCTGTATTAGAGTCCATCCAGGGAAGCAGAACTATTAGGAGATATATACTATGAAGAGTATTAAAAAGAATTGGTTTATGTGATTATGGAGGATGGCTAGGTAAGTCAGAAATTATAAGGCAGGTTGTCAGAAAGGGTAGGCTTGAACTCTCAGGCCTGTTCTGAAGTTGCTCTCCTCTGTAGACACACTTTCTTCTTCTTCAGGAAATCATGGACTGTGCTCTTAGAGTTTTTCTGTTGATTGGATTAGGCCCACCCTGACTATCTAGGATAATCTTCTTTACTTAAAAGCCAACTGATTATGGACTTTTTAATAACATCTATAAAATACCTTCATAGCAACACCTAAATTAGTGCTTGAATAACCGATGGCTGTAGCTTAGTGAGTTGACACTTGAAAAAGACCATCACATCTGCTTTTTAAGAAAATTAAGAAAACTGTTTTCAAAGTGTTTAGCTATTTAGGTTTCTTACATAAAAATATAATTTAAGACCTAAAGGAAGTGAAGTTAAAGGGATATTAGAGCCTAAAGAAGATAAATAAATCATTTCTCTTTTTTGGGGGGAAGGGGACATGTCTGTGTCATCCTTCAAAATTCAAGTGAGTGACAAATTTCAGTACCCATGCAACATTTCATTTATCTTTATGATCATCTTGTAGATGATGATTTAATAGGATAATTTAGCAGTCTTAATGAATGACAAATCAGCTAATTATAAGAAAAAATTATTGTTACTGATGATGCTGATAAAAAAGTAATTACTTAAATGGCAGATAGAGTATCATTAAGGTTAATACCAGATACAAACTGAACATAATTATTGATGCTGATAATCAAAACCAGTTGGAAATGAATTAATTGGATTTACCATTTGGTATTATTTATGTTTTGTTTTAAAAACAGCGATTATAGGTAATGTTTAGAAGACACATTATAATTTATCAAGTGACCTTGCTGACCCCAAAATAAAATAACAGGCAACTGTTTTTCACATTATAAACTATATCTAGGCTCTCAGTTCCCATTTCTTCTTTATTGGAACTTTTTAATAAGAGTAGGCAATTAATAATGGAGCCATTATTACTTGTTGCACCATACAAATATTGAGTGTCCTAACCCACATTTTAAAAAGGCAAAATTTCATTATGTTGAACTGTAGCCCTTAGTATATGAATAAAATCAGACTGACTGGTCTTATTTTGTCAGTTCAAAACCAGATACATTTTTTACATGACATGTCTGTATTTTCAAATCAATGCCATACTCTGTGCCCTTTTTAATATTTAAAAATATAAATGGCTGAGTTATTGATGTTTGAAAATGCTCAGCAAATATTTAATTTTTTTTTTCTCATTACGTACACTTTTAAGTACAACACTTCCTAATTTTCTCTACCCATTCTGTACCAGCTCTGAGTTTTGGACTTAGATTCCTTCTATTGCCTAGTAAACATCCCTTTTTCCTCCCCAATGGCCTTTCACAGTCTTCTCAAAATCTTTGGCAGAAAGCACGGAAAGGAGGTTTAAGATTTGGGATTAAGGTTTTTCTTCCCTTACTCCTCTGGCTGCCTCAAAGACACTGGGTTGTTTTGGAGTCTCCGTAGCTTGCATTAGTCTGCTGTTGTGTGCCCCAGTAGGGGCTCAGAGGCTCTCTGGCTGTTCTTTGCCAAGCTTCTGTGGGGCTGTGGGACTGCTGTAGTTCTCAGCATTCGTCACAACACACCTGCTGCATCGATCACTTTAAACTCCATTTCCCCGCCCTTCATAGACATAAGAAACCACCCATCTTCTGAAGACCCACAGTACTTCCAGAGCCTCTGAAGTGACAATGATTAACTTTGTCAGAGTCAGTATGGCGCCCAAGGCAGACTGTATGCCTCACTGATTTTCTAGTCTCACATTCGCATAGGGACACGGAAATACTTTCATCAACAGCCTGGATTTTTCTAGAGTGGGGAAGGGAAGGGTGATGGTGGATGAGAGATCCAGGAGTTTTTAGAACCAGATTTTAACTTACTCTCCAGCCTCTTGCTTTTCTTCCTTTACCAACCTGACAATCTAGTATATATACTATCTGTTTGTGTTAGCTGTTACATGCTCTTCAGGTAACCGCCTAACTATACAGCAAGTACTTCGCTTGTTGCTTGTTTAATCCTTAAACGATTATGAGGTAGGTATTATTGTCTTTATTTTAGTCTTGAGAACACTGTCTCCAAGAAGTCAAATAGTTTTGTCCGTCATCACTAAGCTAGTAAGGACTGAGGTGGGATTCATCCCTAATTTTAAACCTATTCTCTGCCAAGAGAATTCTTGGTGACTTTGCAATAGTATATTAAAAGGTAACTTCTAATGAGTGCCTATTACATATGAGGCACTATTATAAAAACTTATAAATGTGTTAACTCATAACAACTCCAATAATTAGGTAATTTGATTGCCCATTTTTCAAACGAGGGGGGTGGAGCACAGAGAAGTTATGTCATTGCCCAATGCCACACAATTAGCAAAAATCTTGGCAGTTGATTTTAACTTCTTATGTTTAACTTGTATGCTATGTTATAATTCATGAAGTCAAAATTCCAGAATCCAAAACTTAAAAATTATCTTAACTATATTGTCTCTGGAGAAGAAAAGTGACCAGTCATTTGGTTCAGCCATTCTTGGAATGTGGCAACCATTGGGAATGGAATTTTTGTGAAATCCATTTGATTAAGGGTTTGCCTTAAATTATAGACTGCTTTTTCCATATCCTCTCACTGAGGACTCTCATGAACATAAATTCATTAATAGATACTTGAAAAATACAAAAAGAAAAAAACACCTTAGCATTTTAAAAAGCAATAGGTACTTGATAGAATGTTTATGGTATGTGAAAATAATTTTTCTTGGAAATTCTAAAGTAGAGAACTTGGTAGTATCCTTCTGCAATCTATATGAATCAACTTGACTTTTGAGAACAGCTGACTTTCTAGAGAAATCACCTCATTCAGAAGAGAAGACTTTTCTGTTTTCAGGTTGGTATGAGATTGGTATAGGAGAGCTCAGTAATATATTAACTGGTCCACAAGAACATCATAATGGCTCTGTAGTAAGAATTGAAATTATACTTCACTTCTAAGCCATTATATGATATTTATCAAAGAATACAAGTAGCAGTGCTTTAAAGATTTACTGAGATATATCCAGCCAGGATGCATTTTTTTTTTTTCAGCGCACCTTAAAAATCTCCTTATAATTCTCTATTCTAGAAGTCTTTTCCATTTCCTATTGTTCCTTTACCCCTTTATGCTTTTTAATTTTTTTTTTTTAATTTCTAGGGTTGGATACATTATAGTCTAGAATACAGAAAGACTTTAAATTCTTTAGAAATACCAATTTCAAAGCCTTAGTTGAAAGGGATTGGTGTTTCTCTTTTTCAGTAATAGATAAATTAAATACCCCATACTTCTGTTTGTTTGTGTTTGTCTGTTTGTTGTTTAAGGCAGGAAAGAAGTAAAGAATTGGGCCAATATTTCTTTGACAATGAAATATGACCTGCAACATTTTGCTTTCCCTGAAAAATTATATGCCAAACCCAGCATCTTTCAATAATGTCCCAACAAACCTGTTACTTTGGGAGTAAAGGTTTATAGCTCTCTGGATCTTAAGGAAGACCATACCTATATGGTAAAAGTAGTGTGAGATGTTTAAGAAGTTCTTATTTAAAGCAATGAAATAAAATGAGAAAATAATCATAGCTCTATATTTTTGCCCCCATTCTAAGACAGATAAGCAAATATCAGGCATCAAAAGACTTCATTGTCACATGGAGTGTTTATTCTTAGTCCTGTAAGAGAGATTTGAGTTTTAGAATTCATTTCTGTAGAATTTAAATCTCATTCTAATTCCTTCAGAATTTTCTGATCTTGATGAATCAGTGCATTACATTAGTCAATACTACTATTGGGAGAAGAAAATTGAGTCCTGTTCAGGATTAATGTGTCCTTAAAAAGTAGTATCTAACTGCAGAAAGATAGGTTACGATTGTTTTTATTTGATCTTAAGATTTCAGTCTTCTAAACAAACAGATTTTAATCCAATCACTACAATACAGTAATATTTGAAAAGTATCTGCATGTAAATCATCTCCATCTACTTAATGATGGCATTTATTGAGAGTTTTATGCTACATTTTCTGTTCTTTATAATGACCCTGTGATATACCTATCATCGTCCTCAATTTGTAGATGAATAAAAGGATCAGGGACGCCTGGGTGGCTCAGTCATTAAACGTCTGCCTTTGGCTCAGGTCATGATCCCAGGATCCTGCTCAGCAGGAACCCTTCTTCTCCCTCACCCACTCCCCCTGCTTGTGTTCCCTCTCTTGCTATCTCTCTCTGTCAAATAAATAAATAAAATCTTAAAAAAAAAGGGGGGGGGTCAAAGAGGTTCAGTAACTTGTCCAGGGACACACTGCTGATGTTTGAGTTGAATTTCCTGAATTTCCACTGTGGAATCCAGAGGTTGGTTGGATGTTTGCCCTTTAGTTTATTGAGCTAAAATACACATCTCTTCTTGCTTATTTTCTTAATTCTTTGCTCTCTCACTCCCTCCTTCTCTGGCCCTTCTTAGAAGGACTTTTGTTCTTCTGTAGAAACTATAGTAAGCTATAGTCTACTTTTATTGCTAAAGCTTTCCGTGACCAACCCCTACTCTTATGCTTACGAGACTGATTTTTATGGCCTTCCAAAGGGCTCCCAAAACATCTTGTCTATGCCTGCGATAGCGTTTACTGCACTGTACTGTGATCTCCTGTTTGTTTGTGTAGTCACCAATTAGAGTAAGGACCTCACTCTTTGCTGGGGTGTTTTTAAGAAATGCCAATGTTTGAATTGTACCGAAGTTATTAAACTTGAAAGCTTGGACTTTCACTGCCAATAGTTAATGGCTGACTGTGACTCAAAGCCAAATATATGATTCCAAATGCTGTTTTCTTAACCATTATACTCTATTGCTTTACAGATATTCTTGAAAATATAAATATTAAAAACCAATCATTTAAATGTACTTGCATATTCTGTTTTGTAACAAGATTCTTTTATTTTTATTTTATATTTAATATTTCTAATAATTAAAGAATTGTATGGTGTAGGTGAAATGGAAGTAAATTTGAGCTTGTTTCACTTGAAGTAACTGTGTTTCACAGGCTTAGGAAATGGTGGGATGCTTTCACAAAATAAAAAGCACTTGAAAAATGTATTAAACAAATTAAAATGATATTTAAGAAAAAGAAATGTCAGTGTTTGGGTCCTATCTTTGGAGATGAAGTTCACAGATTGTTTAATTGTCCAAGTAATTTTAATGCAAATTCAGAGTCAAGAATGAAATACAAACCTATACATTTCTTCAAGTGCAAGGATAATTCAGCCATATTCATAGAATTTAGTACCATCCCTGATATATAATAGATAATAAATAGTGGATGCTTGAATGAATGAATAAATGAATGAACTTCAAAATGTTGACCTGTATTTTTGCAATGTAAATATTTTATTTATTTACTTGATTAGTGTATGTTTGATGAATGCATAAATGCTGGATACTGTTAAGTACACAAGAGCACTTATAATGCTAGCTTCAGATTCAGCTAGTGCTTTCTGAATTTCACAACTAAGTTGTACTTGCCCAGCAGACCTCAATACAGTAGTTCTTCTAGGATGCTTCATAAAAACTCCAAGCTCAAGAAGAAGCAGTTTATTGGGATAAATGAAGTCCAAGCACACTGCAAGCAGATATGAGGTTTCTTTTCAAGTCTATCCTGGGGGTTTGAAGGACCTCTACCTACGGTATGTTCTATCCTGCTCAGTCTGTATTGGAAAGCAAGAGGCATTGTAGAATTCAACAACCTATGAAGGGATCCTGGCCCTAGCACTCACCAGGCTACTGCTTTGGGCAACTTAATAGGAGAAACTGATTATTACCCTAGGTAGCCATCAGGATATTACTAGATTCTTAGAGCCATAAGAACATTAAGTGGGGTTTTCAGAACTGTAATATATCCTTTAGGTCTCACTTCAGTGGCAATCAATGCTCAGAGTCCCCTTTTCAAAGCACTGGAAAACATGCTGGTATAATTAATGTCACTGAGGTATTGTTTTTCCCTTTTCTTTCTATGTTTTTTTTTTTCCCCTTAGAGAGTTAGGCAAGTTACAAGACAGATGTCTTCTATGAAAAACTATTACGTAAGTTGCAACAAAATGCCAGTCTCTAATTATAGTGAGGTATTGGGGGACAATGAGTAAATTTGCTTGAATGAGATCAATCATAGAAATTCTCTAGGGCACCATATTTCAACTTGGCATGCAAATTCCAAACTGATTTACAATATGCATGGTGAGAACCACAAGAAGTTCTAAGGCCAGTCAGTGTTGGAAAGATTCATAACTTTGTCAGTTGGTTATGTTCTGCATAGGATCATAAGTAATTTTAGTGTTGACAAGTACAGATTCTTGCTGGGGGCGGTTTGAAATTAAATTTAGCAATTCAGTACAAATCGATAGCTACTTATTGAGGACCCTCCATTTTCAAGGCCAGGCACTGAGAGGGAAAGGAAGTTGAGTAAGATGAGGTTCCTACCCTCAAAGAACTTTCTGTGGCATGGGAAAGCTGCAGCTTTTGATTATAAAGTCTTGTTGCAAAGAAAGTAATGGTTTATAGGGTAACAAGATGGTAGGGGAGATTGATTTAGAGAAAGTCAAATAGTTGCCCATTTCCTATGGTTACCCTTTTTCCCCCGTTCAGCTGCACTCAGCAACTCATTTGTTAAGGGAGATAATGGAGTCCCTCCTTATTTGTGGAGGTTATGTTCCAAGACACAAGTGGATACCTAAAACCACAGACAGTACTGAACCCAGTGTTTTTTCCTAAACATATATTCCTATGGTAAAGTTTAATTTATAAATTAGTCACAGTAAGAGATTAATAATAACTCATAATAAAATGGAACAGTTACAATAATATATCATAGTAAAAATTATATGAATGTGTTCTCTCTTTCTCTCAAAATGTCTTATTATATTATACTTACCCTTCTTCTTGTGATGATGTGAGATGACAAAATGCCTATGTGATGAGCTGGAGTGAGGGGAATGACGTAGGCATTGTGACACAGTGTTAGGCAACTATGGACCTTCTGATGATACATCAGATGGAAGATGTCATCTGCCTCTAAACTGTGGTTGGCCAAGGATAACCAAAACCTCAGAAAGCAAAACCACAGATAAGGGGGTCTACTGTATACATTATTTGTTTCTGAAATCAAAGTAATAATCACTAGGAGTTTTCACAGACATGAAAACTGTACCTTTACTCTAGGGACGCCTGGGTGCTCAGTCAGTTAAGCATCTACCTTTGGCTCAGGTTATGATCCCAGGGTCATGGGATCAAGCCCTGAGTCAGGCTCCCTGCTCAGTGGGGGGTCTGCTTCTCCTCTCTCTCTCTGCTGCCCCTCCTGCTTGTGCTCTCTTCCTCTCTCTCTGTCAAATAAATAAATAAAAATCTTTAAAAAAAAATCGCTAGGTGTTTTCATAGACATGAAAAATTATACATTTACCCTAAATATCTGAACCCAAGATGCTTTGGAGAAAGAATTTCACTGAATTAACTCTTATAAATAACTCAGCTTCGTTGATTCTTAACTAAGGAATTTAAGAGTTGCCTATACTCATTTGTTAGCAAAGTGCAAATCTTAACATCACCATTAGGTGCATTAGTTGACAGGAATGAACTGCATTACTCTTACAGTAAAGCTCAAGGATGGTGCTGGTGCTTATCTGAATGGGAGTATACTGAAAATTTGCAGGTTAAATACAGTGCAGTACTACATTAGGGAATTCATTAAAATGGATAAACAGAATATAATTGTTCATAATCTATATTTGCAAAGGTTTCTAAGTTTCATATGCCACACCCAGGTTGCCTCAAATGCCTTTTGTTCCTGTTTCTTCCATTCAGTTCTTATTGCAATTTGTCTAGTTTGGTTCCTTTTTACCTCTCATTTGAACAAGTGTACGAACTCTATGGCAGTTTCTCAGCCTTGGAGCAATTGGCATGTGGACCTGGATAATTCCTTGTAGATGATTGTCATATACACTGTGGGCTGTTGAGAAGCATCCCTGGCCTCTAACCACTGGAAACCAGTCACACACACACCCCGTTGTGACAAACAAAGTGTCTCCAGGCATTGCGAAATGTCCCCCTGGGGAGCAAAATTGCCCCAGTGGAAAACCATTCATCTAAGGCAATTTTCTAAATATTCTTCCTCTATCTCACCTCTGTTCATGATAGCTGCCATTTTAATAGTTCTAATCCTTGCTTTCATTATGTTACAGTGACTTTTTGCCCTAGTACTCAGGCCTTTATTGCTCTTATCCCATCTTTTTAAAGTTTCATTTTCAGCAGAACACTACATGCACCTGTTAACAAGTAAGAGAGTTACAGAACCATGAAAAGCAATCTCCTGTTCCATTCCTCTCTTCTGTCATGTCTTAGGCAACTTTGAAAAGACTGTTTCTGATTTACTTGTAGCAGTTTTTCTCCATAGTTCTAGGTATAGTTATACTTCTGTTTATTTGATTTATCAATTTTAGGCAATATCTGTTGGCTCTTTGTTTTAAAGATGGGGTTGTGTAGCTCAGGTATGTAATTTGCCTTTTCCCCTCTCTTCTTTCCATTTTTCATCATGTGATTGTTTGTAGTCATACATGGTAATCTTGAAAAAATAATAAATTATCGGTCAACCAACTTTCAAGGCCACAATGTTGCACCCTCAAGCTGAGTAGGATAGAGACGCAGTTGATATTTCTCAACCCACCCATTGAATAAGATGAGATCTTCACTGCTTTTACTTTTTCTTCCTCTTTTCTGTATCCCACCTTCTGTTAGCTATGGTTTTATTTACATTATCATTTACACTGTCGACATTTTCATTCTGTCTTGCAAATACAACAAAGTCTTCTATGCTATATTCTTAGGTTGACTCTTTAAGTTAAAAAGCCAATAAACTGAATTTACATTATTATGACTATGCAAACATTTCTCACTGCTAGGTCAAGTACAGAGCTATAATTTTAATTTCTTCTCCATTGGGCCAAAGGCATAATCCTTGAATCACTTGAAGGACAGAGATCAGTATTAGTGTCACATAACTTCTTTCTTCAACTGTCGTCAGCTCTGAAAAATCATGGTATATTTTACATTGATTCATAAATAGCCCATATTTTTCTTGTGAGGTTTTTTTTTTTAGTCTAATTAACATCCATCACCATACATAGTTACAATTTTTTCTTATGATAAATACTTTTTTAAATTTTTTAAGTTATTATTTTAATTCCAGTTAGTTAACATACACTACTATATTAGTTTCAGGTGTACAATATAGTGATTCAACACTTCCATATATCACCCAGTACTCATCATAGCAGGTACACTCCTTATCCCCATCACCTATTTCACCCATCCCCCCGGCCACAACCCTCCCCCACCCCCCGATCCCGGTAACCATCAGTTTGTTCTCTGTAATTAAGAGTCTGTTTATTTCTTGTGATTAAAGTTTAAGATCTACTTTTTTGGCAAATTCTGAATGTATAATAATACAGTATTATTAACTATAGTTACCATGCTGTGCATTAGCTCTTGTGAGCTTTTATTTGCTTTGTTTCCTGCATTATTTGTCTATTTCTCTTCATCATATCCTCACATTTACCATGCTGATTGATCACTTTTCCCACATGCCCAACTCCACACTTAGGGGTTCTTTTCATTATTTTCATAAAGTGGACCCACTGTTTCCTGAATCCCATGTCTTTGTAATTTTTGCTTTATCTTCATTTTGCTTAACTATAAGCTCAGGCAACTAACAAATAAAAAGTGTATTGTGCAATTAAAAATTTCCCTCTTCTACCTCACTGTGATTGATAGGTTGGGCATAAAATTCTAAATTAAAAGCATTCTTGTTTATAATTCTAAAGGTACAGTTAGACATAGGGCTCCTAAAAGGGATACATTTTTTCTTTTCTTGACGTATTTTTTTCTCCCTTATATTTGGTGGCACTAAGTTAGGCCATGGTAACATGGAATACTAAAATTTCAGTAGCTTGTCACATGTTAGCTGTGGGTATCTCTATCTGGGCCTCATTTGTCTTCTAATTATGGGATCTAGACTAAAATAGTAGTCCATACCAGAGAATGCTCAACTCTTGACAAGTGAAAGAACTATGATTGAACCAAATGTTGACACTTGAAGCTCCTGCTTATGTTATTTCCATTCTATTCAAACCAGTCACATATCCAAGCCTGACACCAGTGGAGCAGGAATCATTCCTTCCAGTAGTCTTCCTCCTTTAGCATCCCACCCCCATCCCATAGGAAGGAGCCTCAGGGAAGGGTCCAGAGGGATGGGCCATATAGAGAAGGACAATGAATAAGTAGGAACAATAATATAATATACCACATTTTAGAATTTTAGAACTTTCTCTTTATTCTTAGAGTTCTGAAATTTTTTTATTATGTATTGATATGGTTATTTTATTCAGGCCTAGATGGTATGCTGGGAACTTGGTGGATCCAAAGACTCATATCCTTCTTGTGGGAAAGTTTCCTCAATTATTTCTTTAACAAATTCTCCTTCCTGTTCTTCACTCATTCTTTCTAGAAGTTGAACCATCTGAATTGTTTATATATGGTATCTTTATATCTTTTTTATTTTTATACATTTATTCCATTATTTTGTCTTTTAGTTCTGTGACATTTTTCAAGGCATTTATTTCCCATCAATTTTTAAATTATTTGACAATAACTGTTGTTTCAATTTTTATTTTCCCAAAATATTTTGTTCTTGTTTTACAAATATAAAATGTTCTTGACTCTCTGAGTAGATGAATCTGATAATTTTAATGTCCTTTTCTATTTCCTGAATTATTTCCATTTCTCTGTGTGTACTCTCTGAATCTCTTTTCAAGAATTTCTGACTAGAAGCACTGTGAGGGAATAAGCCTAGTTTGGCTTTAGAAAATAGCATGTCTGGTGATGACTGTCTGATGCGCAAGAATACCAAGGCTCCACTATGAGACTACAGTATCCACACAAGAGCCTTACCTTTGTCCAGCAATTAACTCAAGGTTTTTTCTTACTCTTACTAGCTACACTCCAACAAGTGCCATTTATTTTCCTTTCCAAAGACATGAACATGGGTTGATACCCACCGTTGGGAACAAGATAGAAAATGCAATAAAGTGCCTGTATCTCTTTGAAGAGCCCATTAAGAAATAAAAATGTATTTGAATTTCTATAACATTGTGAATTTCACAGAACTTGTATTTTATACTGTTATGGAAGACTCAATCAACACTTTGACTTAGTAAGCATAATAATTAAGCTGGTCTGCTTCTCTGTGCTCTTTCCCAGTGTCAATGTGAATGCTAGTTGATTTGTTGGAGGGCCCTGGAGCACAAGCTTTCACACTTTTTTTCATCTAAAATTAATGGTAATGCATTTTATATTAAGACCTGGTAAATACATATAAGCATAAATATGCATTTAACAGAAATAAAAATTCACAAAATGCCATACTATATACAAACCAATTTTATATCTTCCTTTCTATATCAGATATTAAAATTCTGATCAAGACTTACTAAATGTGTTTTATGAGTCACTAACAACTTTACACTATATGAAACAGTACTATAGAAATTCTATGAAGTAAATAAAAACATTCTCTGGATTTTCAAATAAATGTCACAATTTCCCTACTCCAAAGATATTTCCTTTATTTTTTAACAGTATTTTAAAACTCGGAGTCTTATTTTGTGTGTTTAACATGACAATTCTCAGGAAACTTTGTTATCTGGGTATTTCCTCCAAAATCCAAACTTAGAGGAAAACTTACCAAACTAAAATGCAGAAGTGACCCAATGATTGCATAGTATAATAATGAATATTTGTGCTCATTGTCTTAACTGGGATATTATGTTGTCAGTATTGCTTGTTTTGGGGGACATGCATTTACAACATAGGTCAAACAATTTTCAAGAAAAATATTTAGGCATTGTTGCTTGATTTTTGGTCCACTTCTATATGTTGAGGTAACCTTAAACAAATAGCCCAAGGACTGTGCTGCGGGCTTCTCTCTGCCAGGTGGCTGCTTGTGCCTAAAGCTCTTCTAAATATTTTGGTTAAAAAAAGTGTATCCCATTTGCACAAGATTAGTTGAACACTCTCTAAGATTGATTAAAATCTAGGACTAGCAGAGCAAATGATTCAACAGAAAACATGAGGCATGTGTAGTTATGTTATACAAGGAAAACAACTCTGTATTCAGGATAGCTTTCTTAGAAAACCAGAGACAATGGCAGTGAATTCTAAATAAAAAATACCGGTGCAGTGAACTAACGCATGACTGAAAAGGAACTGTGAGCACACCCATGGTTAACATCAATTGATTATGTGTTGAGTAAATGAGGGTTTGTTTTCAATTGTTATCTGGAGAATTGAGTACCTGTCAAGTAGCAAGAAAGTTGCATAAAGTACACCGTTTCAAGTGGATTCTGTCATGCTACTAAAAAATCTTAAGTGTTGGTTAATTTATATAAAAGAAAAAGTAAAATACTTCCAGGGTTTTTTTTCCCCCTACTGGGGAGTTGGGAAGATAATGGCTTTTAAAAGTTTTCAGAACCCTTCCAAAGAAGTGTTGTTGCAGATTCTTTTAAGTAATAGCCACACAAATAATCACGGATTACAGTGTCATACAACTCCATTAACTAGGTGAAGGAAAAATAGCAACATTTTCATTTTAATGAGATGTCAGCTCCCGCCCTTGCCCTACGATGCATCTTAATGTCCTTCCTGTCTACACTGACTTGGGGCTCCAAGGCTCTGTCATTATTTGGCAATTCCTTTCTCTAATTTCTTGTGACACACGGTGCTTAAATCCACAAGAAATGTGAGGTGAGGCAGAGAGAATTCCTGCAGACTGACTTGCTATATGCAGAACGCTCATTTGCATTATTCATTAGATAAGAGCACTGATTTGCATCTCATTCTGGTTGTCTCCTTTAGGTGAAAAAATCCTGGAGAACTCTCCATATTCCCCCAATTTTTTTATATTAATAATAATTATTAGGGGAATTATGCTTGATTGCTCTCCTAGATTGTGTCCTGTACCTTTCACAATTCCTCTTAAAAAAAAATCCTAAACACCCCCAAATCCCCAAACCAATGTGATTTCCCCCTTTGTGTTTAAAATATTTAAAGCTTTAACATTTGATGAAAGATCTGAATACATAAATACATTTTATTGAAATGCAAAACGAGACATTTATTTATGATCTATATCTAACATTAGTAATGGGAAGGAGGAGGGAGTGGGAAAAAAAAAATACAGGCACAAGTACAGCATTTGAGTTTCCCTAAATCTCATTTTAGAGAAATTTCCTAGCAACAGAACATGCCACAGATTAGAAGATACTGCTGGTAATAAATTCTTCCCCTCTTGTTGGTCAAATCCAAGTAATGAAATTTTGCTTCGCATTTTCACTTTGGAAGCAATGACCAGTTAGGATTATATTTCTTTGGTGCACCTGGGTGGCTCAGTTGGTTGGGCATCTGCCTTTGGCTCAGGTCATGATCCAGCATCCTGGGATCAAGCTCTGTATTGGGCTCCCTGCTCAGCTGGGAGTCCCATTCTCCCTCTTCCTGTTCTTGCGCTCCTGCTCTATCTCTCTCTCTCTCCCTCCCTCTCAAATAAATAAATAAAATATATTTAAAAAAAAAAGATTACATTTTCATATAATCTTTGGTCCCATCATTATAAAAAAAATTATTGATGTCTTAATGTGGGTAGAGCTCTGCTGGCCTCTAGAGTTCTTGTGATAAGTACAAGGAAAACCATAAAATATCCTCCTTTCCTTGGCCTATAGTCTCCATATCCCATGGTTGCACTAATCTTCTAAGTGCTCACCATTTCCTTGGCACAGGGACTGTAGGGCTTTATTTATGGACTTAAGCGATTCCACGGTGTTCTGAGGTACAAGCTGCCCAGGGACTCCAATCTGCAGTCTCACCTTCAGTTGGACCGCAAGTGCATTGACAAAGAGGAAGCGGGAGATCTTGTGCATTGCAGCATTTACTCTTCTCAGGAGAGAGGGGAGCAGAGGAGCCTGAGACTCCCTCTCCCACCTGCTGATTTGTCGATGTTCAGTTGCCCCCTGAATAAATGATGGCATTCTGTTGAAGGTTACAGTGAATCTAGTGTCATGGATCAATCACAACATCCAAAAATGAAGTGGGATGCCTATGCTATCAAGGTGACTTTGTAACCAGAAGCATGGTGTCTGGCAGGCTGGGATGGTTTGTTTCTGGAGGAGAGGTTTCATACAAATTGCACATTGTTTCATAAATGCCGGTAACAGAAGATTGAATCGATTCTTTTGCTTTACTTTTCCATGTCTCTCAAGGCCTTTAATTCACTGGTGGAAGAGGTTATCACAAACATTTATTATCCTTGTTCATGGGGCGCCCCTCACCTAACTGCTGTTTATTCTTGTCTGGTTACTGTGATTAATGCTGTGAAGCAAAGCAGCGACTTCTCTTCTTTATGGCTGTGTCCAGCCTACTGCAGTGTTTAAGGTTTTTTTGGCATCCCCGTAAGGAGCACCATTTTTGAATAGCCCTCTTTTACAAATGACTGAAACTGGAATCCTGTCCCAGACTTGATTTTTGGCCAGTAACCAGTTAGGTCAACTTCAAATTGTGTTTTTCTTGCAAGCGTGACTGTTTAAAGATCTTTTTCCACTTCAAACAAACGCTCAAAGGTTTTCAAATAATGAAGTTCTTTTCACTTATTTAATTGGGCCCAAGAGGTGACCTTTCAAGTAACAAACATTAATATTAAAAATTTGGGGCAACTTACGCTTAGTTGTACTAGTTTGGGATGATTATGTCATTTGGATGACATCAATCTTTTATTTTTGTTAATGTCATAATAGGCTTATAGTGCCACGCTTCATAAAAATGTCACTGGTGAGCTATTTCCACTATGAAAGTATTACTGTGATTTCAGAATCCTGAATGAACTAAAAAGATTACATTTGAATGTCTCATACACATTTCAAAAATAACATGGCCAAAAGACAACTGTGATTTACCATTCTGCCCACTTTCCTTCCCTTCACTCAAAAATGATTACTAATCGTCTCAGTAAGTGGTATTGTCATTCCCCCATTTGGGTAAGCCAAAAACCTAGTGGGCCTCATTGAGCCCCTCTTTCTCTTATCTTTATGATCTGAGTCCTATTGCTGTAGGAGAAATCACCTCTAAACAGAGAAGGTAAAGAAGAGAGTGTGGCATGAAAGATCTTATAGCCATTTTTGGTAAATACTATCAGCCACCACCCGCCCTCTGTCCACAACTATTCACATCCTTTCTGCATGCAAAAGACATCTGATTCCTCCCTCAAAATTCTCAGAGTCTCATCTTATTACTTGAAGTCCAGGATGCAGTCATCCAGATCAGTTCCAGGTGCCAGAGAGGCTCTTTGGATGGAGTTCTTCTAGCATGGTTCTTTTCAATCCATGAAGAGCTGTGAATAAAAGACTCCAATGATCTTCTTTCTGTATACCCCCACATGCAGTGGGGGTCAGGTGTAGGATAACCACTGTAAGTATTCTTGTTGAAAAAGGAAGGAGGAACAGGAGGCACACAGGGTCACTGTCCAACAGCAGTTCTGAAATTCAGCGGGACACACCTTGCCAGTTCCTGGATGTGGCCTCAAATCGACTTCTCAGCCAGCCATTGCTTTCCCCAGCTGCTGGATTCATCTTCTTCAGCATTTGGTTTTATTCCCTGAGTTACTCTGCCTTCCATAAGAGATGGCCTGTGTTTGTAGCTGACTAGATTTCTCATCCTGCTTCCTGCCCAGAGTTGTTCATGGGTCCAAAGACCAAACCCGTTTCTTTTTATGGTGTATCTACTCCCTTTAATCCAAGCTAATATAGTTCCTTGAAAAATTTTTGTTCTCTGATATATCAGTACAGAAATCCACTGTGTTGACAAAAGACATGCTCAGGAATCTCTTCAATTTATGCCTTTTTCTGCCATGGACTCCCAGGGAAGCTGCTCTAAGACAAACCCTTAAGAGTCTGGGTGCCTATGTTTGAAAAGGCATGCCCTTAAATCCAGAAGGCTTTCTATATATTTGAAAGGTTTATGCAGCACCATCTTATATCTTTCTGAAGTTTTAATGAAAAATTTTACAGTCACACTCTTGTCTTCATCTTAATGATGAAACATTTCCCTAACAGGTCTTGATTTGGTCTTTGCACTAAGGCCCTTTCTCACTTTGAGAATCTTCTACTGGGAGACGCTGAAGGAACAAGGTTTTTGGTCTTGTTTTTGTTTTTTCAAACCCAGTGAGGCTTTTTATATTTTCTTTAAAGCTTGCTTGAAAGTTGGCCGGTACTTTTTTTTCCTTATATCTTTGTATCTGTGCCTCACACAAGGCTAAAAGAAACAGATTGGCACTTTCAGCATCCTGCCTGAGAAATATCCTTAGACAAATTCACCAGTTTATTAGGCTCATCTTTTCTTTTCCATGTCATTACAGGCAATGGGGTTGCCAAACTTTCTGCCACGATAAAGCAGAGGTCAGATTTTTCCTAGCCTCCAGTAACAGTTTCCTCCCTATCATACCAGCTGTCAACTAAAGTCTCCTTAAGGTCTTCCTAACCTCTGCTAGTGTCACTAGCTGTCACTTACTCTGACCAACTGTCTCTTTAAGGTCTTTCTGGCTTCTGCCCACTGCCCAATCCCAGATGTTTTAAGCTCTTGATATGGCAGAACTCAATTTTGGAATGACAATTCTGTTTCAGTTGCTATTCCTGCATAAGAAATCACCACATAATTTAGTGGCACAAATTTTCCTTTTATTATGCTTAAAGAATTTGTGGATCAGGAACTGGGACAGGGTACAATAAAGATGGCTTGTCGATTCCATAATATCTAGGATTTCAGCTGGGAGACCTCCAGGGCTGGGGGCAATTTGACAGCTGGGGCTGGAGTCATTTTGAGGCGTCTTCACTCACATGGCTGGCATTTGATGTGGGCTATCAATGGGACCTCAGCTTTGGCTTTTGGCTCAAGTACCTTCATGTGATCTCTCCACATGGCCTGGACTTCCTTACTACATGGTGGGATACAGAGTAATTGAACTTACCACATCAAAGCTCAGCCTTCAAACGTGAGTGTCATAGCCCACAAAGTGTGTACTAGTTTCCTAGGGCTGCTGTAACAAAATGCCCCAAAATGGGTGACTTAAAACAGAAATTCATTCTCCCAGTTCTAGAGGCTAGATAGCTGAACTCAAAGCATTGGCAAGGCTGTAGTCCTTCTGAAGGCTCTAGGAAAGAATTCTCCCATGCCTCTTTTGGTTTCTGGTACTTGCTAGGAATCCTTGGTGTCCCTTAGCTTTGCAGCTGCACCACTCCATTCTCTGCTTCCCTTGCCACATGGTCATCTTCCTTTTGAGTGTGTCTGTATCTGCTCATTTTTTAAGGAGGCCAGCTATATTGGAACTAAGGTCCACCATAATCTGTGATGTCCTCATCCTGACTAATTATATCTGCAAAGACTATTTCTAAATAAGGTCACATTCTTAAGTCCCAGTTGGACATGAATTTTTGTGCAGCAATCTTCAACCTAGTGCAAGCTGGAATGATACCGTCTCTCTAACTTAGTCTTGAAAGTTACACAGCACTGTTTGTGCTGTTCTCCAGTTGGTTGATGCAGTCACAATTGTGCCCTCTTAGGCTGAAAGAGAGAAGAGTGAGACTACACTTATTAATGAGAGAGTTTCAGGACCACATTATAGAAGAATGCGGGGTATGAGGTGTTTTTCTGCTCATCTTTGAAAAATGCAATCTGCCACATCCTTATCTAGTCCATGACCAAAGTCTATTGATTCTACCCACAAAATATACCCCAAATATGTCTGCTATACCTCCTTTGCCCCCCATTCATGTAAAGCAGCATGGTCTCCCATCTGAATTATTGCATTAGATTCTTATCTAATCTCTCTGCTCTTACTTGTGCCTCTTCTAACCCATTTACCACCAAGACGCAAGAAGAGAGATATAAAAACTATAAATTGATTCATGTCATTCTTTTTTAAATCTCCTTGGAGGCTTCCTATTGCATGCACAATAAAATCCTATTGACCTAAGAGGCTCTGCATAATCTTTCCCTAACCTGTCTTTCCATGTGTCTCAGTGAAAAGGCATGCCACCTTCTTCTTTCCTATGTACTGTCTCCAGCAGCCCAAGACTTCTAACCATCTTTGGACCAAACCAACCACATTTACACCTCCAATACTTTCCACATGTACTTTCTTCATCCTGGAAATCTCTTTCTTTGGTTCTTCATTAGGTTCACATTTTGCATACTCTACATTTCATTTTAAATGTTACCTCTTCAGACAATAATGATAATAGTAACTATAGCTGACTTTCTTTTGAGTGATCTCAAAACATTTGCCAGACCTCGGCACTGGTCATTCTATCTGAATTATCAGTTTAAATCGTTATAACACCCTATGAAAGAGATTCTGTTATCATTCTTATTTTACAGATTAGAAAACCAAGGCTTAGTTTAAGATTTTAAATAATGTTCCCTGAATCATACTGCCATATGCTGTGTAATATATACTAGGTATTATAGAGTTTAGAATTATACCCATGGCTGTCTGACTCCAGAGACTGCCCTCTCCACCACTAGACCCCGCTGCCTTTCCAGAAAGATGTATCCCTTACATTATTCTTAGACATAGCACCTATTTATTTTCTTCATTTTCTTGATCACTCTCTGTAATTTTTAAGTATATATTTACTTATTACATATCTTTCTCACTGGTATTTTTGTTGAAGAATTTTTGTTCTTTATAGCTGTATACCAGCATCCAACACAGTGCATGGCACATAGTACATACTTGGTAAGTATTTGATAAATAAACGTAGGGATGTAGTGGCAAATATATTTAACCAGCAGTTTTGGATGGGGGTGGGGACTCATTTGTAGCTCTCTTGACTTTTCATACTTCCACCACAAGGTTGATTTTAGTCAGCAGTTTAACAACCGACTCACAAGATCCCTGAAAATTAAGCACTGAATGAATGAATGAATGAATGTTGCAAAGACCATGGTAGCTCACCTATAGTAACTGGTTTCTGGGGAGACAGGGTGGGGGGGTGTCCTTCTCTCCACAAGCCCTTGTGACTTCAGGTCCCAACATAACAGGCACGTTGGTGAGGTTTCTGAGCACAGCTGTTATCAAAGCGGCCCAAGGATGATGAAGAGTTAATGCTGTATCTGAGATACTAAATATCTCTACAACAATGTAGTGAGAAACACTGAGACCAGATACTGTCATTTCTTCATCTTTTTTCACTGCCTCAGGTGTTGGCGAGGACACATATGATTCAGAAGCAAGGGCAGGATGACTTTGTTTTATCCTTTATAGAGAAAGGATGGCAGGGGTTGGAGCAAGAAGGAGTGAAAAAAAAAGTAGAAGGGGAAAAAAGCCATTAATATTTCACATTAGGCATAAAAATGCTCAGTTACAGCTTTGGCTAGGAAGAAAAATCTCCTTGAGAATATTTGTTAGATTTTTATGCTGGATGATCACACAAAAGACTGATTTACGATTGGTCCAATTATTCACCTTTGTGTGTAATATGGAATGACATAGGCATTGTTTTTTAAATCACTGTATGCCACTCAGCATTGCTAACAATATTTTATTTGGCAGTTCTTAATTAAAAAAAAATCAATTGATATTTGTTTGTGTTTTGTTTGTTTTGTTTTGTTTTTTGACCAGCAGTCCCACACTGGTGTGAATCTGGCAATAAATCCAAATGAATTCACAGCATTTGGTAGGATTTTATTTATCCTGCTAGGGATGAAAGTCCCAACCTATCATGTGAGCTGATTGCAACATGAGGGTTGTAAGAGAAAGGGTGGTGCTTAGATGTCTTGTCTTAGTCATGGCCAAGGTGTAATGTGTCTCTTATTTAACTGACAGGTCTATACCTTGATGCCATATGCTGCAGTCCATTCACACCTTGCAGGGGTAAATACCTCCTATTATGCACATTCATGCTGAGGTTTTGAATGAATATATTCTAAAATGCTCTCCTTGAGCCAGCTCAAGGATCCAGAGTTTTAAAGTGCATGAGTAATTAATTTTGTTTTAGAATCTTGCATTAATACCAAGAGAAATGCCTTCCTCTTTATTAATTTCCAGGTGTGAGTCTAAAGAAAACAGCAACCCCTTTTCTCGAAATCACATGAATAATACTGGAGCAAGACTGTCTCGGTTGGAGACAAAAACATTATATTTATGTCTCATGGTAATCTATCCGTTGGTTAATGGACCCAGAACCCTCTAGACAGTTCACAAATCCACATAACAGAGCAGATTTTTGCATTAAGATTCCTGACTTAGCTGAAAAATGTGAAAAATCAGATGCAGCTAAAGAGTTCCCTATTGATTACAAATGTGAGGATCAAGACTAAGTTATTCCATCTAAGGCAGCATTCATTTAAATTTAAAATGGTCCTTCCTGGTAATCTCATTTTGGTTAGTGGCATACAAATCAATAAAATTTTTAAGAGTATTAATTCCATCTCAAATGAGGGGCTTCCTATGACAGAATGGACATTGATGCCCAGTCATATTTTGGAGTCTCTAATAGTCTATTAGTGTGGGTGAATTTAGAAATGTAAATGAAGCTTAAAGACAAAGTTGTAAGTAATTCTTACTTTTTTTTTTTTTACAAAAGAAAATAAACAACTAGTAGTCTCTAAAGATAAAAGTGGGAGTTAAATTTCCCAACCCTGTCAAATTACTCTTTGTTGCTCAAATATCAGTTTTTTGCCTCTACCATTCAAGCATACTACTCTAATAGTATAGGTAGGTTCATAAAATGTTTTAAAATTCTATACTTCTTAAAAGAACCTTATAGGCATATAATTCATCAATTGTCCAGCTTCATATCTGGTATAAGAATTTCCTATATATCACAGATATATCTGGACAGATAGACAGTTCCAGTTTGAACACATCCACAAATGGAAAGTTCTTAATGTCCTAAGACAGTTGGAGCCAACACCTAAGACCTAGCAAGTAAATGCACGTCAAAACTTAAAAGACAGAGTACCTTAGTTGAATGGGTTCTTGTACACCAATATTCATAAGAGCTAAAAGTGGAAACACCCCAAATATCCACAGACAAGAGAAATGGATAAACCAAATGTGGAATATACATAGAGGGGGATATTACTCTGAAAGGAATGAAATTCTGATACTACAACATTGATGAATTTTGAAGATACTTTGCTGAGCAACATAAGCTGGACACAAAAGGACAAATATCATATAATTCCACTGATGTGAGGCACCTAGAATAGTTAAAATAGTTAAATTCATAGGTACAAAAAGTAGAATGGTAGTTGCCAGGAGCTGGGAGAAGGCAGGAATGGGGAGCCACTGTTTAATGGATAGAGAGCTTCAGTTTGGGAAGATAGGAGTTTTGGAGAAGGATAGTGGTGATGGTAGCACAACAATGTACACATCCTTAATTCCATTGAATTGTACACTCGGAAATGGTTAAAATTGTAAATTTTGTATTATGTATATTTTGCTACATTAAAAACCAGAAGGTACCTTAGAAGAAGTCAGATGTCCCCAAGCATCTTTTTGTACTTTCTCACTCCCTACTTCATCTGTGCCCCTCATGTCTGACTCTTACTTTGTGCTACTGGCCTCTTTTTCACACATTGATCCTGGATGGATAGGCTCACTCAGTGTTTCCTAAGAGGAAAGTGGATGGACTTTGTTCAAAAGCCTTATCCCAAGGGAGGACTTCAGTTCCAGTGTGTTTTACTATGTTTTCCCCAGAAGTCCTTATAACCCCCGAGCCCCAGGTTCCAACTGTTAGCCCACAGTGTCAGAGTCTGGGGTTTAGCCTTGCCTTCCTTCTTCCAATCTGGGAGTCCTAGAGACATATTAGCCTGCAATCTCCCACTCTTTTCTTGTCTTTGCTGTTTTTCTGGTGCATCTTCCTCTATCTTGTTTTCCTTTTATTTCCAAAACGTGTATTTTGTTTTCAAGTTTAAGATACAATTGCTGTTCCTGGATGGATGAAATGGTCTTTGTTACAATTGCTATTCCATATGTGTGAGTACATTTTGCATGCTCAGAAATTACTATGACAGGGGCGCCTGGGTGGCCCAGTGGGTTAAAGCCTCTGCCTTCTGCTCAGGTCATGATCCCAGGGTCCTGGGATCAAGCCCCACATCGGGCTCTCTGCTTAGTAGGGAGCCTGCTTCCCTTCTTCTCTCTCTGCCTGCCTCTCTGCCTACTTGTAATCTCTGTCTGTCAAATAAATAAATAAAATCTTAAAAAAAAAAAAGAAAGAAATTACCACGACACCATGGGATTTAGTTCTAATGTTCACTTTAATTCAATTGGCTCACATTATACCATAAAATCTGACTAATTCCGAATAATGGGAGTTAGACTTTAGGAGTTTCCTGAAAAATGAGAACCACTGACTAATTTCAAAAGAATTAAGTTTTCTTCCTTTTAAATTCCATGTGTATCATAGACAAAGTAAACAGAGATTGATAGGTAAAATGAGATAGGGTATAGGAAAATTATAGTTTAAAATATACTGGCATTGGAATGTAAAGAAAATGCCCTTAAACATATATTAATTATTTGTTATATTTAGAAATTAAAAGTACCTTAATAAGTGGCCAAGTTGTTTTTTCCTTTATTGGTAGGATAACTTTCCTTAAATGGTGGGATGATTTTCTCTCATAATATTCTTCTTATCTCTCTGAGAACTTCTTCCACAACTTCTTCAGTGTTGTTGCCTCTCAGGATTAAATTTCTTACTCTCTGTTCTTCTCTTTTCTCATTGTCTTTCTTGATAAGAGTTCAGGTTCTTCCAAGTTGCTATCATTTCTTCAATTTCAACATTTTGCTCTCCAAGTCTGGATTACTAGCTGTCAACTGAACATTTCCATATCTCAGAATAAATTGAAATTCTAGACGTTTTAAACCAAACTCAGTCTCTTGCTCCTTGTTGCCCATTTTTCTTGGATTCCCTATTTTTCTTTGGCTAGAAGCCCATCCTCATTCTCCTGCTAAAAGCAAGTAGTAACTAGTATTATTGAGCACTTACTGTATGTCAAGTACTTTTATACAAAACAGCTCTTGGAAGTGTATTTAATTATATCCTCAGTTTCCAGCTGAGGAGATATACTCTGAGTGATATAAAGTAGCTTGCCTAAGAGCTCCAAGTGAACACTATGGCATTAAGACTACATGGCTCATATCTTCAATGTTGTGTTTTGCCAAGAGTCACTAAGTCCTATGACATCATAATGTCTCTTGATTTTATCTCTTTCATATTTCCTCTCCACTATCTTAGTTCAAGTCATCAAACTTTCACCTGGAATATTCCAACTCTTAATATGCCTTCAGTTTCATCACTTAGATACATTCTCTTTACTACTACCGGACCTTCCTTCCTCCCTTCCTCCCTTCTCCCTACCCCCCCTTCCTACTTCCCTTCCTCCCTCTATCCATCCTTTCCTTCCTTCTTCCTTCTTCCTTTATGAATGATTAAAAAAAAAAATACTAATCCTGTCTCTCTCCTACTTAAACTTTTCAAAGGCTCCCCCTCGGCTTCCCACCTTGGCTTCCTTAGCCCTTTATGGTCAGGTCCCCCCAGTCCTGCCCAGGACTGTGTCTCACCATTTATTTTCTTACACATCACTTCCAGGGATACCAAACTCCTTGAAGTAGTCATTGGATCATGCATTCTGGTCTTTGTGCCTTTGCACACACTTCTTCCTTTGCCTGGAATTCTTCCCTTCCAAGCTAATTCCTATCATTCTTCAGAACTCCAGCTGAATGTCACTCCTCTGGGATGGCTAGTCCCCTCACCTTGTCATGTACCCCCACCCCCACCCTCTGTTCCTATGGTACTTGAGCCTGCTTGGGAGAATAACTGAATAGTCTTGGCTGATGATGTCAGGTGGTGACCAGTGCAAGGAATACTGTGATTTGACATCTCTTCCCAGTGGCATTCACAGCAATGTCCTCGTTTCTCTTTATCATTCCTTAGTTAATGACATCTTAAATCAAAGCCTCCTTACAGAACCACAAATACATATCAGTCTCCCCTTTTCTTCTAAAACTCTTTCCAGTTAATTCAGGCACATGAGGGAATACTTAGCAGATTTTTTTTTTTATTCTTTCTTTCTCTCTTCCCCTTGTATCTTTTCATCTGAGTCAAGGGACAGCCCCTACTAAAGTCCATATATGCAAGTCAACATCTGTATCCAAGAAAAGAAAATCTAAAGTGTTGAAAAGTGACATTGACACATTACACCAACAGCATCCATTTGCAGTGTGTTTAAAAATTTCCAGAAGACCCTTTCAAGTCTGCATAATATTTCCTTACCTTCTTCTCTGACTCACTACTACTTACTTTACCTCCTACACCACTATTAAGAATAAGTAAGAATATATTTCCTGTTAATTCACATTTATTAATTATTAATGTAGCAACATACTGAGTTTCTACTGTGTTTTTAATTAAGAATATCTGCGGTGATTCAGCTAGAATATGGGTTACACAGACTTTTATGGGTTGACCTGGAAACTAATAACTATTTGGCAGAGTTTCTGTGGAAAAGATACCTTCCAAATTCTGAATAGCTGCCTTACAGACTTTGAGAATTAGCCCTTATACAAGCTGTGATCTTCTTACATTTGAATTTGTTGAAGTTTCTTTGCATATTTACAGATAATTTAAATTGTTTTCTATAGGTGCTTAGGGAACAATGAAAATGTACTGAAAAATGCAAGTATTAGGCAGTTAACTGCCTAGCGAGGAGTTAGACAGATCTGGATTTGAATGCCGTTGCCACCATTTATGTTTTTCTATATTAATGGATAGTTTTCTTAAGCCTCCCTCTCCTCACCTGTAAAAGGAAGGCAAGTCCTCCCAAGTTGCATGGGTCAGGTAAAATACAGAATATCTAGTTAAATTTGAATTCTGTAAAAACATTGGGTATTTTAGTGTAAAGTGTTTTTTAGTATATAAAATTTTGGTATGAAATTACTCTGTTTATCTGACACTTAAATTTACCTGGACATGCTGTATTTTCATTTGCTAACTCTGGCAAACCTGTAGGGGGCGCAAGTATACGGCTGTGTGACAGCCGTAGATGTGTGATAAAGGAAATAACTTGGGATTCCTTCTGCTGCCCTTAGCTACAGTGGTCAGCTATGCTGAAACTAAGTAGGTCTCTGCTTGCTTACTGCTACTCCCAAGTGCTACCCTCTGCCTCAGCAAATTACATAGTCATAGATTCCTCACCATTAACCGTCCCTTGAGAAATCACAATAGTCACCACTTTGGGATTTTGTTCTTCAGAAACTGAGAAATGAAGTGACTTTTCAACATTCTATTTAATAATGTGATGGTATCTTTGAAGTTCAGCATAATGTGTAAGAATAAGTCGATGATATTTAAAGTCATCAGCTATTATACATGGAAGAGACTTTAGAGGTCACCTTTGCTGCTCCTATCTGTAGCTGTAAGAAGCCTGACCCCCAGGGAGTTCAACTCAGATTTGCATACAACTACAACCTGTCTGAGCCCAGATGGGAATTTCAGCCCCCTGATTCCAGCTTCAGTGGTTTTTCTCCTGCGGAGTTTTCCCTGCAGTGTACCCTAACTAATCCCTGCCATGACTTGTTAGAATACCCTTGCATGCAGTGACAGGGTAGGATCTGTTTCATTTTCTCTGCATGGCACCTTGCCCAGGATCATTTGGATATATGGACATAATTGATAATTTGGTGCACCATAGTGCGTAAACATTGCCATCAATTTGGCCACTGCATTTTTAATCATATACTCATCTCTATTAAAATCCTCTTCTGTGCATTAAATTGGATCACTGAATGTGATTATACAAAAATAATGACCTTATTCCCAGACCCTTATAATACACGTTTTCCCCATTCTTCAAGGTGCGGTGAGACACTATGGTTATCGAAGGTAGATTTTATTCTGACTGTCATGACTACAGCTTACTCGGTGATTCTTTGTTTTCAAAACTTAGTAAGATTTAAATTATTCTTGGCTCGAAACAAATTCTAAGAATGACATCTATGAAACAAGTAGGAATTTGAACATTAGCCTTAAAGTGATGTTAAAGAATTATTAGAAATTCTGTAGTTACATTTAGAGACACATTCTGGTATATTTATGAATGTGCTCTTGGATTTGCCTCAAAGTTATACTGTGAGAAGAGGCAGGATTGGGTAGGAAATAGCTAAAACGAGATTGGCCATGAGATCATTTTTGAAGGTGGATGATGGGTACATGGAGCTTTCATTATGCTGTTCTGTTTTTATCTATGCTTAAAATTTTCCATAATAAAGAGTTAAAGCTAGATTCCTGATTCCCAAACTTTAGTCTGATTATACAGAAATTAAATAAAATGTTATCATGAAGTGAAAGATTTCAATGCCCATATTTAGAGGACAGAAATAACATATGCCTTAACATCCAATAGTCGTTTGCTCCCCCCTCCCTTCATATTCATTAAGGAGAGTCACACATAGTAGGAACACATTAGAACTGGGGACTCAAGAGAGTCTAATTCTGACAGATCTCTGCCTTTGGTTGCTTGTATGACCCCAGGCAAGATACTTAATTTCTTTGGGCCTCAGTTTTCTCATTATGTGAAATGAGAACATTGTGGTCTCATAGGGCATTCAGCTCTAAAATTGTTTGACTTGATGATACCACACACCAGCTTTCCAAGTCTACCATTATGTCAGCTCATGGTGTATTTAACCTTTATTCCACCCTCATTAATGGAGCAATGGGCTCTATTCTGGGAACAACCGATTTTAACGTTAAAGGTATTAGGAGTATGATATCAAAATGGTATATGCTTCCTATGGATCTCCTGGATGTGAATTTATTTTTTAAATCCTGCTGAAATCAGTTGGTATTTTTTAATCACTATTATCTAATCAATGAGTTATAGAAATTGTTTTCCACTTTGAAAGGTTGAACAATACCCTTGGTATGGTGCTAAAAACTAAAGTCTTTAAAAATTCAAAGGGTGTACCCTCATTTCGGTGTTCTAGGTTTTTCTTAATAATTCCATACTTACTCCCTCTATATCATTTTATTACATTCAGTTATATCCCTAGCCTTTTTGATGAAATCTTTTTATATATTCTCATGTAGCAGGACATTGTTCTCTTTACCAATTTTATTGTCTCTTTCTTGAACCACTCCTAGTTCCATAGTTTGGCATACATTATGCATGTTGTGTGTATGTCATTTTTTTTCAAACAAAGGTGACACTTTTGAATATGTGAAGTGCAACCCTAACTCACTGAAAACCTGCATGTTTGTAACTCCTATCCAAGGATTCAGTTTCATTTGCAGTCCTATAATCATTGCAAAACATCTGCTTATAAAAAATACGCACTGGGGGGACGCCTGGGTGGCTCAGTTGGTTAAGCGGCTGCCTTCGGCTCAGGTCATGATCCCAGCGTCCTGGGATCGAGTCCCACATCGGGCTCCTTGCTCAGCAGGGAGCTTGCTTCTCCCTCTGCCTCTGCCTACCACTCTGTCTGCCTGTGCTCATGCTTTCTCTCTCTCTCTAATAAATAAATAAAATCTTTAAAAAAAAATATGCACTGGGTACTACTTTATAGTAATGCTGAAAGTATTATCTCAATGTCACATTAAAATTCATCCATTCCACAAATGTTTAATGAATGTCTTCTAGGTGTGTTAATTTTGAAAAGGGATCTCACAGGAAAGAAGGCTTAGAACAAATTACCAGAGGACACAGATTTCCAATTTTAAACTGATTTATTTCAGAAAATGTTACTAAGAGACACTTACTTATTCATACACACAGTCTTCCTCTTGCACAGATACTTCAAAATTACCATAATTAATTCAGAGTCCTAACTCTGGCCCTCGTGAAGTGAAGTAACTATTTCAGTGAAGCCGTAATGGAATATCTTTATGAAATCCATTATCGCTTTTCAAAACAAATGCTCTCTGCTTACTCAATATCTTTGTGATAATACATTTTATCAATCAATAACCTTTTGGACCAGGATTTGTGTGTTTGGTCTCTGTGAAATGACGGTACTTCTATCCAGAGTCTTTCCAGCTAGCTTCTCTTTGATCCTGGTGGAATGATGGGGTCTTCCATCAATCTGTTAGAAGTACTTGACATGGTAAGTCATAAGATCTTTTCCTTTTCTAGTCAGATACGTACTCCAGTACCATGTTGGTTTCTCAGGTACTGGTTTTGTAACCATTTCTTTCTTTCACTCCTATCTCTGACTGACATTGTGACTCCTCTGTTAGCTAACTCATTTGTGCATTCATTCATTCATTCATTCATTTGTTCACTCACCAGACACTTTTTTTTTTCCTTTAATCCATTGTGTGCCAGGTAATTGCAAGAGTGACAAAGATAACCTCAGCAACCTTCATTTTCAAAATAACATATTTTTAGTTTAGTTTAGTCATATGCGGTGTGGTTGAGTTAGAACAGTATGCATGGTCTTACTGTGTCCTCAGTTTTTTTCTGAGGGTACTCTCATGAGGATTATTTTCATGATGATTCCCGTCAGTACATTAGGGAAGGTGTATCCAGGGTAGAGTTTTGACCACATTGTTCTCCGTTCTTTCTTGCCCAGCCCTTTGAACCTTTGAAGATTCTAAAGTTAAAAGATTTTAGGGCCAGTGATTGCCCCTTGTTCTAGTAGTTCTCTGCTTCTTCACATAACATGTAGATGTGAAGAAGGGCTTGATTTCTCATTTCAAAAAATCAATTGTCTTTCCTCCATGAGCCCTTCCTATCACCATCTAAGGTGACAAATCTGTTTTCTGTCTCCAATGTTTTCCCTCTTTCATGTAAATGGAATCATACAGCATGAAATGTTTTGATTGGTTCTTTTACTTAGAATAATGCCTTTTGTGAAGGCATGTGGAGATACATCAAATGTATCTTAATGGAAAAATTCCAATCCAATTTTAAAATTATTCAATATATCTACAATATTTTTAAATGAAAAAAGTCTTAGATCTCTACACTCTGACTCTCCATCTCTGTCTCTCTCTCTCTCCTTTTCTTTTTTTTTTTTTTTTGCTACCCTTGTCTAGAACTTTGATTCTACAGTTTAAAACATACTAAAATTTCTTTGTTTATGCAGGTAAGTAAATTTAGCAAGTTTGCCAATTCCTTTGATTACTCATATTAATTTTTGCATCATTCTATCCCACAGCATTTTCTACTTTTTAAAACTGAAATGCATTCCTTAGTCATTCTTTCAGTAAGCATCTATGAGTACTAATTTTCTGTAACATATTTCTGAATATGTCTTTTCTCCACCTTTTTCTTTAGAATAGCCATAGATCCAGAGAGAGAATTCCAGACTGACAGTTACTTTCTATCCAGCTTTAAATATGTTCTCTTGTTTCCTGATACCTACTGCTACTAATATAATTTTATGGAATATTTTATCAATTGTGAGGGGTTTTTTGGATACATAATCAATTTTTTTCCCTTTGATATATATGTGTGTGTGTGTGTGTGTGTATACACACATATATATGTAGTTACATATATATTTATATGTTTTATATAGCTTTATTTTTATTTTTTCAGTTTTGCCTTTGCTATATACTTTCAGCCTGAGAGTATTTGCTTTTTTCAGTTTTAGAAATTTTTACCCATTCTTTTTATTCTATGCTTTGAATTCTTTTTTTTTTTAAATTTTATTTTTTATAAACATATAATATCTTTTTATCCCCAGGGGTACAGGTCTGTGAATCGCCAGGTTTACACACTGAATTCTTTTTTAAAAATTTAATTTAATTTAATTTTTTTTCAGTGTTCCAAAATTCATTGTTTATGCACCACACCCTGTGCTCCACGCAATATATGCCTTCACAATACCCACCACCAAGCTCACCCAACCTCCCACACCCCCTTCCCTCCCAAACCCTCAGTTAGTTCCTCAGAGTCCACGGTCTCTCATGGTTCATCTCCCCCTCCAATTTTCCCCAATTCCCTTCTCCTCTCCATCTCCCCATGTCCTCCGTGTTATTCCTTATGCTCCACAAGTAAGTGAAACCATATAATTGACTCTCTCTGCTTGACTTATTTCACTCAGCATAATCTCTTCCAGTCCCGTCCATGTTGATACAAAAGTTGGATATTCATCCTTTCTGATGGATGCGTAATATTCACTGTATATATGGACCATACCTTCTTTATCCATTCATCGGTTGAAGGGCATCTTCGGTCTTTCCACAGTTTGGCAACTGTCTCCATTGCTGCTATGAACATTGGGGTACAGATGGCCCTCCTTTTCACTACATGTGTATCTTTGGGGTAAATATCCAGTAGTGCAATTGCAGGGTCATAGGGTAGCTCTATTTTTAACTTCTTAAGGAATCTCCACACTGTTTTCCAAAGTGGCTGCACCAACTTGCATTCTCACCAACAGTGTAAGAGGGTTCCCCTTTCTCCACATCCTCTCCAACACTTGTTGTCTTGTTAATTTTGGCCATTCTAACTGGTAGAAGGTGGTATCTCAGTATCCTTTGATTTGAATCTCCCTGATGGCTAATGATGATGAACATTTTTTCATGTGTCTGTTAACCATTTGTATGTCTTCTTTGGAGAAGTGTCTGCTCATGTCTTCTGCCCATTTTTTAATGTGATTATCTGTTTTGTGTGTGTTGAGTTTGAGGAATTCTTTATAGATCTTGGATATCAGCCCTTTGTCTGTAGTGTCATTTGTGAATATCTTCTCCCATTCCGTGGGTTGTCTCTTTGTTTTGTTGACTGTTTCCTTTGCTGTGCAGAAGATTTTGATCTTGATGAAGTCCCAAAAGTTCATTTTCACTTTTGTTTCCTTTGCCTTTGAAGATATATCTTGAAAGAAGTTTCTGTGGCTGATGTCTTAAGAGGTTACTGCCTATGTTCTCCTCTAGGATTTTGATAGATTCCTGCCTCACACTGAGGTCTTTTATCCATTTCGGGTTTATCTTTGTGGAGAATTTCAGACCAATATCTCCAATGAATATGGATGCCAAGATTCTCAACAAGATCCTAGCTAATAGGATCCAACAGTACATTAAAAAGATTATCCACCATGACCAGGTGGGATTTATCCATGGGAGCAAGTGTGGTTCAGCATTTGCAAATCAATCAATGTGATAGAACAAATCAATAAGAGAAGAGAGAAGAACCACATGGTCCTTTCAACTGATGCAGAAAAAGCATTTGACAAGATACAGCATCCATTCCTGATTAAAATGATTAAAAGTATAGGCATAGAGGAAACATTCCTCAACTTCATAAAATCTATGAAAAACCCACAGCGAATATCATCCTCAATGGGGAGAAGCTGACAGCCTTCCCTTTGAGATCAGGAGCAGGACAAGGATGTCCACTCTCACCACTGTTGTTCAACATAGTACTAGAAGTCCTAGCAACAGCAATCACACATCAAAAAGAAACAAAATGTATTCAAATTGGCAAAGAAGTCAAACTCTCTCTCTTTGCAGATGACATGATACTTTATATGGAAAACCCGAAAGACTCCACCCCCAAACTATTAGAACTCATACAGCAATTCAGTAATGTGACAGGATACAAAATCAATGTACAGAAATCAGTTGCTTTCTTATACACTAACAATGAAAATATAGAAAGGGAAATTAGAGAATTGATTCCATTTACTATAGCACCAAAAACCATAAGATAAATAGACCTAACCAAAGAGGTAAAGGATCTGTACTCGAGGAACTACAGAACACTCATGAAAGAAATTGAAGAAGACACAAATAGATGGAAGAGCATTCCATGCTCTTGGATCGGAAGAATAAACATTGTTAAAATGTCTATACTGCCTAGATCCATCTAAGCTTTCAATGACATCCTGATCAAAATTCCACCAGCATTTTTCAAAGAGCTGGAACAAACAATCCTTAAATTTGTATGGAAACAGGAGAGACCCCAAATTTCTAAGGAAATGTTGAAAAAGAAAAAAACTGGGGGCATCACGTTGCCTGATTTCAAGCTTTACTACAAAGCTGTGATCACCAGGACAGCATGGCACTGGCACAAAAACAGACACATAGACCAGTGGAACAGAATAGAGAGCCCAGATATGGACCATCAACCCTATGGTTAAATAATTTTCGACAAAGCAGGAAAAAATTCACGGTGAGAAAAAAAGACAGTCTCTTCAAGAAATGGTGTTGGGAAAATTGGACAGCTATTTATAAAGAATGAAACTCGACCATGGTTTTACACCAGACACAAAGATAAACTTGAATTTTTTTCGAAGTAGACTTGAGAGTCTTGACTGATCTATGTCTCTTAACTGCTTTTCCACATATTTAAAAAGTATTTTTATCTTTCTGTATTGCATTTTGGGTGAATTTCTCAATACCATATTTCAGTTCACTAATTCTTATCATTGACTATCTAAAGTTTATTCTTCTAAATAAGCCTTAGAGGCCTGGCTGGCTCAGTTGGTAGAGCGTGTGACTCTTGGTCTTGGGTTGTGACTTTGAGCCCCACATTTGGTGTAGAGATTATTTTAAAATTTTAAAAATTAAACAAGCTTTATATTTACAAAATTTATTATCTCTGTTGTTGATATTCAAGAGTTATAATCTACTTATTACTCTTCTTAACTATTTTCTGTTTTATGATATAGTTTTCTTCTTATTGATGTTATTTTCTTGTATCTTTTTGAAAATCCTAAACTGTTTTACATTGAAGTTATCATATATTCTTATTGTTTTCATTTCATCTCAAACACACTTTATATCCCACTTGTTGATTTCTTTGGTTGAAATTTTTAACATTAATTTTCATTACTTGTTTTAGAGTTTTGGATTGAGGATGATGGTGAGTTAAAGATGGTCACAAATTACTTGAGACTACTTCACCAAGTGGTGGATCTGTATCTCTTCTTTAGTTTGGTGGGATCTCTAACTATTTTGACAAAGATGCAATGGGGTTGATGTTGAGCCGGTTTCTGGAGACTTCCTATCTCTTGGAACAGTCCCTTTATGACTCTGAACCTTTATGTATAAAAAGTCCAGCTACCATACAAATGACTGCGTGGAAACACCCTGAGACTACTTGATGGGAGTCAAGGGAGAAGAATCAGGGGGGGTATCGTGGTCTTCCATCTGTCCCTCTTAATGAATCAAGCATGTGAGCAAAGCTGCCTCTGACCCTCTTATTACCTTAGCCACCATTGGAATACCATCAAATGACCATAATTGACACCAGGTAGAGCAGAAAATTGCCCAGCTAAGGCCAGCTCAAATTCCTGATCCCCAAAATTATGAGAAATAGTAAAATGGCAGTTGGTTTAACTAGCATTTTAAAGTACTGTGTTAACAGCTATTGATAAGGGAAACATGACCTTATCTTGAATCTGTTTTCCTGCCTCCTACCCACTCTCCCAGAGTCTCTGTACACACTCCTCCTGGTTTTGGGGGTACTGCACTAGATTTCCCGACTGACCAGTTGAAACGTAGGCTTTAAGGTCCCTGTCTACAGATGATACAGGAGATACTGTCGGTGGAGCCACTGAGCCAAAAGCAGCTTGACCCAGGGATTGTGCTGTGCTTGCTTCGCCCTGACTCCTTAGGTCTTCTGCTTCATGGAAGCACCTGCTTTGAATCTTGAGCCACATTTCAAGCTGGAATGAGCCATGGTGATCTAGAGTTTCTTCTTTTGTGTGGGCACTTTTAATTCCAACTCCTGCCCAAGAACTACCTACCCACTTACATTTGCTGGTTTCCAGACTTGAAACCCAGTAAATGTTCAGATTTGCTCCCATTTACTCTTCATGGTTCTTTCATTTCTGACCCCAGTGGTTTATCTTATTTGGGAGCTCAGCTATGTCTCTTTTTTTTGCGCTCGCTCCCTCTTCTTCTTTTCCTTTCTGTCTATCACTGATTTTTTTTTTTCATTTTTTAAAGTAAACTTTTGGTTTTAGAAGAATATTTATAGAATTGTATGGAATTGTATTTATAGAATTGTGAAGAGGGTAGTTTCTATATATCTGTATCCAGTTTCCATAATATTCCTAACATCTCAAATTAATAGAGAAGTTCCTCACCACTAATGAAGCACTATTGATATATAATTATTAACTAAAGTTCATAATTTATTCAGATTTTTTTGAAGTTTTTACCTAATATCCCTTTTTAGTTTCAGGATCCCATCCAGGATACCACATTACATTAGTTATCATTGTCTCTGTAAGCTCCTCTTGGCTGTGACAGTTCCTCAAACTTTCCTTGCGTTTGATGACCTTGACAGTTTGAGGAATACTGCTGAGGTATTTTGTAAACTGTTTCTCAGTTAGGATTTGCCTCATGTTTTCCTCATTCTTAGACTGGGGATATGTATTTTTGGTAAGAAGAGCACAGAGATAAAGTACCATTCTGATCCCATCATATGAAGGCTGCATACTATCAGCATGACTTATCCCTGCTGTGGTTAACCTTGATCATCTGTCTGAAGTAGTGTTTGTCAGACTTTTGTACTGTGAAGTTGTTCTTTGATCCTCTTCTATGCTGTACTCTTTGGGAGAGAGTTAGTGTGCATAAATCATACTTAAGGACCAGGAGTTCTCTTTCACTTCCTTGAGGGTAAAGTATTTACATAAATTATTACAAGTTTGACCATTGGGAGCTCTTTCAGTTGGCTTCTGGGTCCCTTTGACATACACCCAACTCTGTGTGTGTGGATGTGTATGTGCATATGTGTGTGTGTTTTAGCATTTCTTTACTTGCTGCCACTACAAGATGCCCTAGGCTCATCTTATATATTTCTTACCCCCAACCCCAGAATCAACCATTTACTTTCTTAACTTATGAATTATATCTGGCATTTCTAGTTTCTTCTTTCTTAGAATTTACTCTCTCTATTTACATTGCCTATTTTTGCATGTTGTCTGCTTGTTCTATTAGAGCCCTTAACATATTAGTAATAATTATTTAAATTCTCTGCCTGATAATTCCTTGTCATATCTGAATCTGATTCTGATGCTTCCTTTGTCTGTTGGTAGACCTTGTGGGGGTTTTTTTTGTTGTTGTTGAAAGCCAGATTTGGTGCACTGGGTAATAAGAACTGAGGTAAAAAGACCTTCAGTGTAAGTATTTATATTAATCCGGCTAGGACTTGAGCTGTGTTTAATGTTTGCTGTAGCAGTAGGTACTAGGGACTTCAAATTTCTTTAGTATTCTTATTTTTGTTTCCCTTCTTGATTTTGGGATTCCCTAACTACTCCTTCTTAGAAAGAAACTGAATCTTGGCTCTCTTTCAATGATGATTCACTGTTTCTATCTAGCAGTGCTGTTATGATGGTAAGGTGTCAGGAAAAGGGAGTTCTAGGATCTTCTGATTAAATCGCTTTCAGTGGACATGTCTTTTCAGGTTGTGCCCTTCAGAAGTGTTTGTCTCATGGCCTAGCTTTTCCCCACCCCCACATCTTGCTCCATGCCTTGCTGCATCCCTATTTCTCAAAGCCCTTGTACCTATGGCCTTTGTTTTTTCCTCTATTAGGTGAGCTAGGAAGTTTAGAGGGGGCTGCAGTGGAAGGCAATGCCCTTTACCCAGCCAGAGTAATGCCCTGAGTCTTTTCCTGAACATTAAATCTTCTATGGAGGAGGTTCTGGACACATGCACAAAGATTATCTTCCCTTTCCCTACCAGAGTCAGAGAGAATCTTTGGAATAAAAACCTGGTGGGACTCCTGGAGATAAAACTTATGGAAGTGTTGGGACCCCACTAAAGCTCTGGCCCCCAGAAGTGTCTCACTCTTATTTAGTCTACAGTCAGCTTCCCACAATCCATCAAAAATCCCTTTTCTGTGTTCCTATCAGCCAATGGTTTAGGGGTTTCTGCCCCATGTATGTGCAGCTAAGTAATATCTCTCTGGATGTGACTGTCTCCTGAAATTTCAGCATGGTGATTTCCCATGCAATCACAGTTCTCTGATAGATCCAAGAAAAGTCAAATTTTTCAATTTATTTGGTTTTTCCTTTTGTATACATGGGTGTGATGACTTCTAATCTCTTTACATGTGAGAGCTAAAACCATGGGTTGGTCATTCATTTTTTATTTAAAATTTTTATACTAATTTTTTATAACGTATCTATTATTATTCAATGTTTGGACTGGGATACTGAACCTCAAATTGTGAAATTATAATATTCTCTTGACCACAAATCCTAAATACTTTCTTTAAAATTCTCTTTCAGTATATAAAGCAGGCTTCCTGCTAAACTGTTTTATCAGTCTAATATATATGCAAAAATGCACATGAATCATATACAGAACAATGAATTTTCACAGAAGGTCATCTATACAACTACCACCCAGATGAAGAAACAGAACATTATCACTCCCCAGAATACATTTTGTGCCCCATTCAATTGCCTTTTACACTTTCCTAATTGCCCGCAGTCCCAAAAGATAACTACTGTCCTGACGTCTTATGACATAAACTAGTTTGATGAGTTTGGAACTTTATATAAATGGAACCCAACAATATGTGTACTTTCATATTCGACTTGTTTGGTTTAATATTATGTGTTTTAGATTTATCTGCCTCAAGGTATATAGATTGTTCATTCTCATTGCTCATTTTGTGATTATATGACTCATGACAATTATATGACAATTTATTTGCCCATTCTACAGTGAATGTGGAGTTGGGTAGTTTTCCAGGGTTGTTGAAACTTTCTAATACATATTTTTTTGGTGAACACATATATGTGTTTCTCTTAGGTGTATACCTAGAAGCGTAATTGCTGGTTCATAGCTTATTCTTACTTCTGGCTTTCTTAGACACTGACAAGTAGTTTTCTAAAGTGGCCACACCTATCCTCCCTCATCTCTGACCAAGTCCCCTGCCCCAGTATATATCCGTACCAACATTCCAAATCTCAAATTTTTTTACTTTTGTTTTTCTAGAGTATATCTAGATTATATTCTAGAGTAAGTATATCTAGATATTTTGCTGTAGTTCTAATTTTCCATTCCTTGATGGGTAATAAAATTGAGTGTTTTATGTTTTCTGACTATTTGAAAGTAACATTTATTGTGATGAACTTTTAATCAAGTCTGTATTCCTAGTTAGACTATGAATTCTGTCTAGGCAAGGTGCATATCATTCACCTTTGCCTCAAAAATCTGCTGCAAAATTTTTCTTCTAATGTGCTTTTCATGAGGTGTTGCATGGATGCCTGCTTAAGGGAATGAATATGGGGCTTTCAGCTTTCTAGACCTGAAGGCTACAAGAAGTTGTACCTGGTAACCACCTCAAGCATTATTTCCTGAGAATCAAGTATATAAGTTTTGGATTTTAAGCATTTTTAAAAATCTTAATAAACATTTGTTCCATGCCTACTTTGTATTGGGTCCCATGCAAGGTTGGGTTGCAGAAGATCATGAGTGAATCAGAAATAATTCCTTTACTCAGGGAAGTTTTAGATTATGTACCAGCCCTGCTTAAGTGCTAACTTCAGATGAGTCTTCCTTAAATAAAAGTCCTTGGCTTTGTTCTCCTACCTTTCTGGAGCAACTGGGTGGACAGAAGCTGACATATAGCACTTTAAGTAGATGAATATGGAGACCACTTTGAAATTTGGTCTTGAGAGATTTCTGCCTTGTAATTTTCTAGAAAAAAATTTTTTTTCACTGACATTTTTTCCAAAAGTAGTATGGAAGCGTGTTTTAGAGATCCAATTATTTTGTTCCTAATTTCTCAGGTGTCCTGGCCATTCATAAGTGTCAGTGTGGGTTTTATGAAAGAAATCCTCTTTTCTGTCTGACACAGCTTTATTATCCTCTATAATAGAGGTTCCGTGGGCTCCATCTGAAGAGACGTTCTTCCTAGCAGTAACTATGATACCAAAAGATTTCATTTTGCTTCACACGCTTTCCCATTTTCCTCCTGTATCTGTGAAAAATTCCTCTATGGAATCAGATACTTTATGCAACAGATACGCATGCTGAAGAAATGACTTTCAGATTGACAATAACCACCTTTGAAAGGAAGAATACTATAACTAGGAAGGAGATGGCACAAAGCCAAATTTTTTATGGTACTGAGAGATCTCATCATGTGCTTCTTGATGTATTTTTAAGAATCTCTTGATTCGCTTTTTCTTTTCATCAACTCCTGCTTTGGAAATTAAGGACAAAAATGGACTTTTCCATGGAGAAACTGTATATATGTTTAGTATCCGGGGTGTAAACGTTAGCTAGTTTAACTTTTTTTCATCAGGATGGTTCAACACTTTTTGCGCACTGAGGATGAGGTGACAAAAGCATCAAGAATTATTATGCTGGTTCCCGTGACTATGCAGCCATTACCTCTGGTGTCCACAGGAGAGTGGTTTCTGCAGGGCACCCCACTGTCCACCTCCTCACCTTGACTGTGGGGAGAAAGAGCTGATGCTGATGGCCTGAAGAAGCAAAAGGACTGTTTGTTCTCTGGAGACCTCAAAGCATTAAGGTCAGACTCGGCCTCATGCAGAAGGGGCAGAGGGGCTTCTTGGCTCACTTCAGGTTAACCTTTATGACATATGTCCCCAAGCAACACAGCGAGGGAACTCTCATTTTCCATCTGGTGTCCCTACCCACTGTTCCCAGAGACCTGGCTCTGAGTCATGGAAGTGACTGACACTGGGGCACTCACATTTTTCCCTCCTTCCACTCAGGCTTTCCTCCCAGGTTAGCCTTGTCTGCTTTATTATGTCCCCTTCCCTTGGGCTGTCCATCTCCCTCCTAGAAGGTGCTTTCGTCTCTCAGGCAAATGGTCTTGGGTAGGGGCTTACCCTCCAGTTCATCTCACAGACTGCCTGTGTTCCAGGGCACTCAGCTTCTGCTGGCTTTTTCCAGGACTCCACAACCATTAACCAGTAACCTCCTGCCCCCGCCCACGTGCCGCAGCATTCATTTGTGAGATTCTTGTTCCAGCCAGTAAATGCAACTACTTAAGGAAAATAGAAAACATTCCCAGTTGTTCAGGATCCAAACAAATAAAGCTAAAATTTTACATTTTGTGTTTGTAAGCCGCTTTTTGCTATCACAAACTCTTCTGTTACAGTTTTGTTTTTTCTACAACCTTCTGCTTGCCTTTTATTCTTTGCTGCATTCTGTTTCTCCTCACTCTGTGCAACTGCAAATACCCTCACGGCATTAGCCCCAGGTCCTCGAGCCCCTACGCTGACCTGTCCCCTTTGAAACCTTACCTACTGCTTTGATTACCGCTGTGTGATAATTAACCCATTCTCTTTTGATGGTCACAGATTTGGACATTTTTTGGGTCTGTTCAGTAATTGTTCTTTAAGGGACTACTATATGCCAGGCCCTGCAGTCATGTGGATATGCCTTGGAGTATATCCTCAAGGGAGGCAGAAAAGGAAGCCCATCATGATGTAATGGTGACTTATGGAGAATGTAAATGGTGGGAATGGAGCATCTGGGGGGGTGACTCAGCCCGGACAAGTAAGAAAGTCTGCTTGTGTTGGCTCCTGTTTCTCCTCAGCTCAGCACTCAGTCATTCATCACCTTCTCCTGGTGACAGTCTGTGACACATGACCCCACTTCCCACAGTACTAAGCCCAGGAATAGACATATGACCTAAGGTGGACCAACTGAAGACATTTCCCTGGAAGTTTCCTTAGAACTTCCAGGGAAGTTTGATGGTTTGATCCCCATACTTAATAATACTCTATTGAACACTAGAAATGCGCTAAGAGTGGATTTCGGGTACACTCATTACACAAAAAATAGTAACTGTGTGAACAGATGACCTATTAATTAGTTTGACTATAACGATCATCCCACTATGTGTATGCATATCAAATCATGATTTTGTACACATTCAATATGTACAGTTTTTACTAAAAAATATATTTAAACAAAAGAAACCTGTTTCAGACACCCTAATCTTGTTTCACTCACAGTTATCTGGAGAATGATCTGGAATGGGACAAAACCAAAGGCAAGGAGAAAAGGTAAACATCTCCCGTGGCCTTTGAGTCAGAAATGATGACCTGGATTAGGGTAGTGGCTCCAGGGACAGGTGAAAGGGGAGGTATAAGAGGGAATAAAGAGATAAAACTTCTAGGATGGGGTTACTGTGTAGATGTGGGCAGGTAAGGGAGAGGGAGGCCGGGGGCCACTCATGGGTGGAGGCGACCCTGGACTAAGATGGGGAATGCAGGAGGCAGACAAGGTCTGGAGGAGGATGAGGCATTTACTTGGAGTGCCCAGGAACTTAAGCTATCCTTATGTCACTGCCAGATGAATCTTAATAAAATACTATTTTCAGTATAGTTCTTCATCTGTGAAAAGGTTGTGCAGGGAGGCTAGGTTTAGATTAGCTGATCTTTAAGATTTCTTCAAGCGATTTTTTAAAAAAAAGAATTGATTATATGTCACTGGCGAGGAATCCACACAAAAGGGTCAAATTCTAACCTCTCTTCCTGGCTCTTAAGCCTTCCATTTTAATTTGGCCCCCTGTGCCTCCCTAATCTTGTTTGTAGCTGCTTCCCATGCCACACTCTGCTCTAGGGAGAGCAGTACCTTCCATGCCCTGAAGATGCTAAGTTCACCATGCTCTCTATTCTGGAATGCCCTCTCCCATTTCTCTGTTTATCCAGTGGCTTAGCTCAGCTCATCCTCCTTCCTTTGGACTGTACTCTGTTCTGCAGCCCTTCAGTATCTTTTCCAAACATCCACTTGTACGCCACTGTTGCGAAGCATTGCAGTCACTTATATGTATTCTCTATTATTTAGAGTCATGATTATTTTATATATGTTAGTTTGCATTGTCAGCTGCACCTAGTGCTCCTGAAAGATCTCTGGTGTCTGGAACAGTCCAGGGTGAGTTGCAGAAGCTGCATAGAAACCAGTTATAAGTGGTCTTCACCTCTGCTGGAATCTTGTCCTACTCCCACTTTATCCAAATCCCATGAATACATCCTCTAAGTTGAAGTTTAAATTTTGTCTCATCTGAGCCCCAGACTGAACTAGTAGTCACTCCCTTATCATATATACATGTGTAAAATATGCAGTACATATCACAGATAAGACATATCTGAGTATGTATATGTTGATATATTTGAATATATGAACAAATTTCAGTCATATTATTTCTCAAATAATCTGAACCAGCATCTCTAATGATACGTATAAGAGACAAACCAGTTCATTTTAATATCTTTAGACCACCATACCCAGTGCCATTACTACCTGACCCTTAGAAAGATTTTTGTGGACAAGAGGATCTCATATCTATCACCATGGAGTCCCATTGGCACATTGCAGCGTGAGGAGATGGCTGAGCTTGTCCAGGGAATAAGCCCATCAGCTGACAGAAGGCAGGTGATGAGATCTCTCACCAGATTAAAAAGGGAAGGGCAGCAACTCATTAGGAAACACAGAGATGTCTGCTTAATTACTTGAAAAATGTCTGAGCCAGTACATTTTATGACACCTGGAGGGTATAAACATGCCCATAAATTTAATTAATTTTCTTTCTTCTCTCATTGCACCTGTATGGCCTAAAGGAAAAGAAATCTAATGAAAGTACAATCAAGCACTTCTACTGGACTTCCACAATTCATTTGGGCAATATTCAGAAAATGAAATACTGAATTTGCCATAAGTTGATGGGGAGAAATGTATTTGGAAAAATGCAGCCCAGCAGTGAAATTATTCCCATGTCAAATTCTGATCAATGGCTCCCTCAGCTTTATTTCCAAAAAGAGCTTAAATCTCTTTATAGATGTATTAAAATATATTTAATACTCATAAATCTCTAAGGAGAAAATCAGCACTAGATATTATTGTTTTCCTGGAGGAAAGCATTAGGTGAGAACTAGAAGGCTTAAGGGTTGGTCAAACCCTTAGATCAGGTAATTCCATTTGTTCTCTATTGTGGTGGCATAACCCACACATTTTTTGTTAAAAAAATTTTAAATCTAGGGGTGGCTGTGTGGCTTAGTTGGTTGGGGGTCCACCTTTGGCTCAGGTCATGGTCTCGTGGTCCTGGGATTGAGCCCTGCCTCGGGCTCTCTGTTCCGTGGGGATCACTCTCCCTCTGTTCTGTCTCTCAAATGAATAAATAAAATCTTAAAAAAGAAAAAAACAATTAAATCTATGACATTGCTGTTTTATCGGTTATGAAGTCAGTAGTGAGTATTTTTAAATACCCATTGTGATAATGTGATATCACTTCATGACTGCTGACTATTTGCCAGAGACTGTACTAGTACTTTCCATTAATTTTATCTTGAATCCTCATAACAGCACAGCAAGGAAAGGATTATCCCTTTCAGAATGACTCCCAGACAGATTAAGGGACTTTTTCAAGGTCACAGAGCTAGTAACTTGAAATCCGGATTTAAACCCAGGTCCTTTTGGCTCTAAAATCTGTGCTCAATTACATTTGTTATATGAACAATAAGGTTAAGCCACTTTTCTCCTTGTTAATTCAATGTCACTGAACATATGGAAAGTCCATAGACATATCTTGTTTTCTTTAAAGAAAATCTTGACATTATTGAGCTTTGAGGAGTGAATTATTCATTGACGCTCCTGGATTTAGCCCAATCTCCTTCCCAAGAATTTACAGAAGAAAACTCCAGCTGTGCATGATTCCACTTAATCTGAAATATATTTGTTTGTGTCCAGTAGTTTCTACAGAAAGCAGAAAAAGGCTTCTTAGCTTTTGTGGTATAGGGCAAAGGAGAAAGAAAACATTGCATATTGAGTACTGGTTCTGTGCCCCTTTCATGCTCGGCATTTCGCATGTATTAACTCACTTGAAGTGAGTTATGTGGGTGATGAAGGTGACCATTCAGAGGCCATGCTCACTGGGAACACCCCAGGGCAATGCTCCCTCTTACCTTGGATTCTTCTTTGAAAAGCCCCAGTGGTGAATGTCAAGCTTCACAGCGGAACATATTCCAGAGTGATTTGAAAATTGCTGCTAGAGAAAAGTGAAATAAAATATTTTTATTTTAGCTGTTAAATTCCTTATTCTGTCATGAAGTACTGTAGTTAGTGCTGTTTTCAGTTTTAATCTCTTGTAAACTCATTGACTGTTAATGTTTAGTGGGCTCATTAATTTGAATCGATCTGATTTTGCACAATCAAGCCCATTACACTTGTTTCAATTTTTTGCATCATGGCTCTAACATCTGGAAGCTATGAAAAGCACAACAGCTTGTCTAAAGAGACTGCCACAAGAAATCATGTTAAAGGACATATATTAAGACTTGGCTAACCATAGGCAATAAAGCTTCAGCCATGCTTTCTCTGTTTCTGTATTCCACATTTGAGACAGAAATACAGACTGAAGGCCAGAGCGTGTGTGGAAGGTAGTTCCTAAAGCCCTACTTGGAAATTTCCCCCAAACAGATTCTTCTCTAGGTACCTGCTGAGCCCTCCCTTCCTTTCCCCCTGCCTGGTTTATCCTCGTGGGCCACTTATTAAATTAGCTACAACTAGTTCCTCAGTGACATTTTGGACCCAATTAAGTCTAGCTGACAAATTCCTGTGGCAGAGTCAGAAATAACTTCTGCGTTCAAGATTCTCAACCCTCATGCGTGCCTCAGTATGACTCTCTGCCTTTATGATTTTTCTAATCGTTATTCTTTGAAGAAGCTAGTAAACAAGTAATTTTGCCTTTGAAAGTAGAACGTTTTAAAAAGAGCCAGCCTGTGATTTTATGCCAGCCATAGCAAGGGGGAATTAAAGGACCAAATTCATTCACAGTTTTGCATGCATTTTAAACCTTGATTTAGATTAACAGATGTTTGTGTTTCTTGCCATTTAAAATATATCTTTTATATATGGTGTGGGTTTTTGTGCATATGCATGGCATAAAGGTGGAGAGAATGGTATTTGTGGTCACACTCCTGCTGAGTCCTAGCCCTTCCACTTGGCAGCCGTATGACTTTGGGCAAAGTTCTTCACCGTCTTAGCTTCAGTGTCCTCACTTGTCAGACTATGTCTCATAGCATTGCTGTGAACATTAAAAAGATTTTATTTATTTATTTGAGAGAGAGTGATAGAGAGAAGAGCACAAGCTGTGGAGGGAGAGGGAGAAGCAGGCTCCCCACTGAGCAGGGAGCCTAACACAGGGCTCGATCCCAGGACCCTGGGATCATGACCTGAGCTGAAGGGCAGATGTTTTTTTTTTTTTTTTTAAAGATTTTGTTTATTTATTTGTCAGAGAGAGAGAGAGAGAGAGAGCAAGCACAGGCAGACAGAGTGGCAGGCAGAGGCAGAGGGAGAAGCAGGCTCCCTGCCGAGCAAGGAGCCCGATGCGGGACTCGATCCCAGGACGCTGGGATCATGACCTGAGCCGAAGGCAGCTGCTTAACCAACTGAGCCACCCAGGCGTCCCTGAAGGGCAGATGTTTAACCAACAGAGCCACCCAGGTGCCCCTACATTAAATGATTTAAAGGATTTAGAGCAGTGCCTTGGCACAAGATAAGTGCCAAATAAAATAAAATAATTATTAAAACTACACATTTTCTTTGCTTTTTAATAGTATTCTTAATCATAACCAGGAAATATCTTTCTTCTGTAGAAAAGAGAAAAAATGGAGAATGAGTAAAAACAGCATATATTTCCCTTACTTCTGCCAGTAAGATGCAGTTTGTATTACCATTTTGATCTGTTTTGTTCTAATCAGTTTTTAACTTAATTAAATTCTTCCACTTATTATCCATGTAATCATGAGCAGATCACTTACCTTCTCTAAGCCTCAGTTACTGGGTCTGTAAAATGGAGATGGTTATAGCATTGACTTCACAGGGCCGTTGTGAGGATTAATTGAGAATTAATTCAGAAGAATGAGAAGAGCTCAATATATATTAGCTTTTATGCTAAGGCTGTTCAGGGCTGTGATGGTCCCTAGATGAATCCCAGATTACCCTGGGGTCCTAGCCCACAGGAAGGCCACAATATTACAGGCAAGAGAAAACATTCTTTTAAAAACAAAAGAGCAAACAAAAACCTGGAGGACAAAACTGATAGACCCCCTAACAAAGGCACATACTAAATGGTGGATCTTTCCAGCAGAGTGGATCACCGCTGCCTGGAAGGATCCAGGGTGTCTCTATGGTAAAGGGGACACCTGTGTTAGGCTCCGAGGTATGCCTGATGTGTACCTACCAAAAATGCAAAGAAAGGGCTTTTGAGGTAGAGAGAACATTTGGAGCACAGAAGGAGTGGGAGGAATGTACAGAGCATGAAATTTCTTTGGTTAGAACACAGGATGCATGAGGACTGGAGGTGGAAGGTAAAATACAAATCATGTGCCTGATACTCAGTGCAGTACCTGGCCCATGGCTGGCACCTAGAACTCTCTTGAACCCATGTGCACTTGATCTTGTGCATACTGTCAGTCAGGTTTCTGCTAAGCTCTCCAGCCTCATCTTGCACCTTCTTTCTCCTCTTCCCCTGCCTCCACCCTTCCCCCGCCACACACACACTCAGGTCTAACTTTGCTAACATGTTTCAGTTCCTACAACTTGCTGAGCTTTTTCTTGTGTCTCAAACCTTTATGCATGTAGTTGGATAAGCCCCGAGTGTTCTCCTCACCACTAACTCCTGCTCGTTGTTCATCTAGAGGCCTCTGACTGCTTATCACCCGTCGAATCTAGATTGTGTCTCTCCCAGGTACTCCCATGGCAGCCATACTTCCCACATGCTAACACTTCCTGCATTTCATTTTACACTGCTGAATCTCTGCGCCTGCTTCTTAAACCACTCCAGAATGAAAGCTCTGACACAGTGAGGACTATATAACTTATTGGTTAAAAGTAGGGATTGAGAGGTACATATAAGCCTTCTTCTGAATCCTGGTACCTGCCATTTAGTACTTGAGTGATGTTGGACAAGTTACCTTATCTAGATAGCTCTCAACATCCTCATCTGTATGATGGGAATAATAACAAAGCCTACTTTAAACTCCTTAGCACAGGGCTTGTAATGTAATGAAAATATCATAAGCGCTCATCAAAACTTTGCTTGGTAGTGACAATCATACCCTCGGAGTCCTTACACCATATACTACTAAGCGCATAAGTGTGCCACATATTTTCAGATGATTGGAACAATGCCTGCAGAAATGAAGGTGTAGGTGTGAGTAATTGAGGATTAAAAGCAAATTCTCAATTTTATCTTGAGATAAAGTGTGAGAACTTTCTTGGGATAGAAAGATTTTATCTGCCTGGATACACGCCAATGTCACATTCTCATATATAGAAAAAATAGAACTAACATGTATTGATTGCTTACCTCATGCCATGCTCTCTGCTAATTTGCTTTCAGCATCTAGATTAATTCCCATGGGAGGAGGAAGATAGAGTTTACATAGGTTATATATCTGGCTCAAGGGCTATCAGCTAGTCAAGTGATTTAGCTGGGATTTAAACCCAGATCTGTTGACTTCTAAAGTCATGTTTGAACCCTTAAATCCATGTTGTCTTAACCCCACAAGAAGCTTGCACTGGTATATTTACATATTTTCACACAGAACTTATCACTGAACCCAGGAGAGATTTGTTTGTTTGATAATTTACGCTCCATTTCCATTTGTCCTAAGTATGGAAGCTTCTCACTGTGCCTTTGACCAATCAGATGAATGTAAATATCTTTGTGATATCTGCTGATCCAAGAAATACCCCCTGAGAACCCATTTCCAAGGTCAAGCTCTCTTATGCAGAATCTTGGGCCACTAAAGGAAATTGCTAATTTTTCCACTTTCATCCCATCTAAATCTTAGCTTCTGGTTAAATGTCGAATTAGTATTTCCCTTGAGACAATCTTGTTTTCTTTTTTTAGAGGCATTCTCTGGGTCTGTGGACTAAGAGTGATAGTAGCAGTGGGAGCAGTGATCACTAACATTTGTGGAACATTCACAATTTGCTAAGTACTATACTAATTGGTCAATATGCATTATTTCATTTGCTGCTCAGTATAGCCTTCTAAGGGATGTGACTGTTACACAACAAATGTGAAACTGAGCCCTAGTCTCAGAGCTAATGATTTGCAGAAGTGGGTCTCAAACTGGACTCCGTCTGACATAAACATCCATACTTTTAAGTGCTATAGATTTCTCCTCAGTTGTAAAATGTGAACCAAAATGCGATTTAACTTCTCATTCTTCCTGCATAATTAAATGAACACACTGCAATCCTGCAGCTTCTGTTAAATACCAGGCGATACCTCAGAAGAAAAAGCAGACAGTAATCCAGTAGGGAGCACTTATATCTGCAGCATTCCAGGCAGGAAAACTGAATCAAATCCCATTTAGTAAAACCTTTTGGGACCAACAAATGTCTGACCACAGAAGCTTCCCAAAGAGCTGCTTCTCAGGGGACTTTGCGGGCATGATCCTCTTGATGAGGTCTCTGTGTGGCAATGCTGCGGGGAGGATGAAACAGTCTAAACACCGGGGAGACTGAGATTCATTACATTGGAAATGATATCCTAAATCACCAGCCTTAGAAACCAGTGGCCAGGGCATGTGAGGGTCTGCATAACCATCAGTTTTCTGGAAGATAGCTTCCTTCGGTCTGGGCAAACATTTGATGGCAGTTCTTTTCAGGGAGAGCAACCCCCCCAGAACGTGAGCCTTGGTTTACAGTTTTACACCTTCAAACCCAGACTCGTCAGGGCTTTAGGGAAAGTTTGTTGCACCTTAACAATAGATACTTGACATCTTCCCACATAACAGGCCGGTGATATTAGGGTAAATTATTTAGCCTGTATGAACCAGGAAAAGCTAACTGGCCCATGACGGGATCAAACCCATAACTTTGTTCTCTAATAGAAGTGTCTTTTTTAAAATTTTTAAATAAACATCTAATGTGTTTTTATCCCCAGGGGTACAGGTCTGTGACTCGCCAGGTTTACACATTTCCCAGCACTCATCATAGCACATACCCTTCCCAATGTCCATATCCCCACCACCCTCTCCCGTCCCCACTCCCCGCAGCAACCCTCAGTCTGTTTTTTAGATTGAGTCTTATGGTTTGTCTCTCTACCGATCCCATCTTCTTTCATTTTTTCTTTTCCTACCCCCCAAACCCCCCATGTTGCATCTCCACTTCCTCATATCAGGGAGATCATATGATAGTTGTCTTTCTCTGATTGACTCACTTCGCTTAGCATAACACCCTCTAGTTCCATCCATGGCATCACAAATGGCAAGATTTCATTTCTTTTGATGGCTGCATAGTATTCCATTGTATAGATAGATAGATAGATAGATACCACATCTTCTTTATTCATTCATCCGTTGATGGACATAAGTTCTTTCCATAGTTTGGCTATTGTGGACATTGCTGCCCTCAACATTCGGGTGCACATGCCCCTTCAGAGCACCATGTTTGTATCTTTAGGATATATATCCAGCAGTGCAATCGCTGGGTCATAGGGTAGCTCTATTTTCAGTTTCTAATAGAAGTGTCTTAAGGGGTGCCTGGGTGGCTTATTTGGTTAAGCAACTGCCTTTGGCTCAGGTCATGATCTCAGGGTCCTGGGATGGAGCCTTGAATCAGGCTCCCTGCTCTTCAGGGAGCCTGCTCTCCCTCTCCCTCTGTCGCTCCCCCTGCCTGTGCTCTCCTTTCTCTCTCTGTCAAATAAATAAATAAAACCTTAAAAAAAAAGGCATCTTAAAACAACCAAACTAACCCTTTCGAAGTATGGATATAAATAATGCCTTTTTCCTGCAAACAGTCATTAATATTTCCCTCCTCATTCCTTCATAGGATGACTCTTCTCCATTCCATGGGTCACTAATTAATCTGACACAATTCCAAATTGATGCTTCCAGAATTTTATCTCCAATTCACTCTGTCTCTGCCTTGTCTAAAAGCTACAGAAACATTCTCTAATCTTAAAAATTTTTTTAAAAATGAATAAAGCCCTTCTTTTAGTCACCTTAACTCAGAGATATCGAACTTTCTCACTGATTACACTATTCAACAGCAATGTTCATTATTTTATTTTTGTTATAAAAACCAGTGTGTTGGGGTACCTGGGTGGCTCAGTGGGTTAAGCCTCTGCCTTCGGCTCAGATCATGGTCTCAGGATCCTGGGATTGAGCCTGGCATCTGGCTCTCTGCTCGGTGGGGAGTCTGCTTCCCCTCTCTCTCTCTGCCTGCCCCTCTGCCTATTTGTGATCTCTCACTCTGTCAAATAAATAAATAAATAAAATCTTAAGGGGAAAAAAAAAAACTGTGTTAAAGCAAAAGGATGAAATTATCACCATCCTGCAATTAGTTAGATATAATCTATAGTTAGATATAATCTATCTATAATCTAATCTAACTATAGATTAGATTAATCTATATTAATCTATAATTAATCTATATTAGATTATATTAATATAATCTAACTATATAATAATAATTAGTTAGATATAATCTTTATATTATTTTAGAATATATACCTCTATCCCTTATCTGTGTATACAGAAATGTTTTTAAACAAAATATAGGGTCTGGGTGCCTGGGTGACTCAGTCAGTTAAGTGTCTGCCTTCTGCTCAGGTCATGATCTTGGGGTCCTGGGATCTAGCCCCACATCGGCTCCCTGCTCAGCGGGGAGCCTGCTTCTTCCTTTTCCTCTGCCTGCTGCTCCCCCCTACTTGTACCATCTCTCTCTCTTTCTTGCTCTTTCTCTGTCAAATAAGTAAATAAAATCTTTTAAAAATAGGGTGATTTATAAAATCACTTTATAAAATCATTTATAAAAAATGGTGATTTATACTGTATTTTACTTAAAAACGTAAAATCTTTTTCCATGTTGTTAAATATTCTTGTATTCTTGGAACAGTAAGGGACATTCATTAGCCTACTCCCAAACCCTTCACTGTGGGCCCCACACCATTCTAAGCACCCGGCAAGTAATGTCTGAGACAAACTTCACATTAATGCTATGGGAAAGACAGGGGCGCCTGGGTGGCTCAGTGGGTTAAAGCCTCTGCCTTCAGCTCAGGTCATGGTCTCAGGGTCTTGGGATCGAGCCCCGCATCGGGTTCTCTGCTCAGTGGAAAGCCTGCTTCCTCCTGTCTCTCTCTGTCTGCCTCTCTGCCTACTTGTGATCTGTCAAATAAATAAATAAATCTTTAAAAAAAATGCTATGGGAAAGACAAATATCATATGTACTTTATAGGCAAACAAAATGAGACTCAGAGACATAAAGTATCTTGCCCAAAGTTATACAGCTTGTGAGAGAAGGCAGAATTTGAACTGGAGACTTTTGTCTTTAAAGCCACTTTTTATCCAGTTTTAATACTGTAGGATATACAAATGTAATATATTATGACTATATTGTAGAACAACAGCAGAACCCCCATGATGTCCTGGTGAACTCTGTGAGTCTCAATTTGACTGAACTGATCCCAGATGTTAAATGCTAAATGTGATGCACTGTTTTAGGTCTTTTTCCCCTGCTGCTAGTCAAACACAATCATTAACACAGTCAGGAAGTAAAATGTTGCATCTGAGATAAATGCCATGTTCATGTTCCTTTTTTTCCCCCCTCTCCTTGTGTAATAGACGAATTTTGTCATTCATGTGACAGAAGTTTTATTTCTCAGGAATAAAACACGGGCAGATTCACATGCCTCCAGGGGGGTTGTGTGCTGATGTGGAGCTCAGCATCCAGCAGGCACACAAATGGCAATTTCCTCCCCAACTATATTTCTAGTAACCTTACTTTCCTTATCACCTAAAGCGGTTTCTCCAGGCTTCAGCAGCCTAACGGTGAAGTAAGTGTTGGACACTGGTAACAAACAGTATTTCTCCGTGTGTCTGCCCATTCATTATTATGAGTCCTCCATCCGTCTGTAAAGATTCCCTCAGTCATTCCAAGGAGAGTTGCTCACAGTCTCCTCTCATACCAAAGACTGCCAACTGGTTTCCTCCTTGCATATTCAAACTTATTCCCATGGCTCTGTGGAGACCTGGGATGTCTCTGAGGGTGGCTCCATTCTTGGGGCCTCCAAGCAAACATATGGAGTTTTAAGAGGACTGTGGGGCCCAGCAACTGAGAAGCACCAATGGTTTCCTGTGCTCTGTGGAATTACTGAAGTCTCAAAACTACTTTCGTATGTTATGGTATTGGAGAAAACCCAGTTCTCCACTGGAAGATTTTTCTCCATAAACTGTAGTAGATCAGAGTCGGTAGGGGTGTAGGGCCAGATTCCCTCCTCCCGTGGGTCTGAGTTTCAGCCTTTTTGTCAAGTTGTGGTGTGACTGTGGGCAAGGACTTAATTTCTCTCTGCCTGGGTTTCTTCATCTGGGTCTTGTTCTTCTTCACTTTATAAAGTGGGGCTAATAATAGTCCTTACCTCATGGGGTTCTACTAGTCCAAATAAGGGCTCAGTATTTTTTGGCCACTGGTACTATTATGTTCAAACTGGTTTAGGCTTCCAAAATAATGAAGAGATTTTAATTTTCTGTTTGAGTTTGTACTGGCAGCCCCTCTCCCTAAGACTCAGCCATGAGCTTGAAGATGCTATGAGTAGTAAGCACTGAGCTTTATTCAGAAATGCCTTGCTTTCCAACTCTGAGGCACTAACCTTAAATTATATTTGTGTGTCTTACCACTGCTTTCTTAGGATTCTCCCTTACTAGCTAGCTCCACAGTTCCTTTGAGCATATCAGTCTTATTGAGATGGTTCCAGCAGGCATCCGAATAGACTCAGATAAGTCTGTATTTTTTCAATTCTTGGCTAAGGTTAACTTTAAAGTTAACTTTAAAATTAACTTTTAAAGTTAATTCTTGCTAAAGTTAACTTTTGGTTCAAGAGGGAAATAAGCATTCTCTCCCTGCACTCTCATATACAAGCAAGGACTTACTTTGTTTCAGCATCAGAAACCTTCCATTATAATTTGCTTATAAAACCAACTTTGTAAAGTTCACTTCTTTTCTCTTAAGATTTATTTATTTATTTGAGAGGGAGGGAGAGAGAGAGAGAGAGAGAGAGAACTGAGAGAGTGGGTGGGGGAAGGTAGAGGCAAAGGGAGAGAGAATGTCAAGCAGACTCTGTGCTCAGCACCGAGCTCAACTCCTGGTTCTATCTCACCACCCTGAGATCATGACCCCAGCCAAAACCAAGAGTTGGACGCTCAACTGACTGAAGAACCCAGGCACCCCTTGACTTCTAAGTCTCTTACAAATATACTTTGTCACTGGAGTTTCAACAGAACATCACTGTGAGATGGTAATCTCTTACAGAAAACCTTCCAAATAATCTTTCAATGTCGTTAATTGGTTCTTCTTGAATTACCTGAGGCCAGAATTCAAGACTAATGAAAACATTTACTTCAGTAGTTTATTAAGGAACACTTATTTATGTGACTTCTAGATAGTAGATCATCTATGCATTTTTTGTTCTTATTCAGATTATTAGGCAATCCACATAAGCTAATCTTGCATCAACTTTAAAAGATTTAATTTTTAATTTTTTTTCTAGATAAAACTTGATCACAAGGATTCTTTTCTAAGGGTAAAGTTGAAGTAGCACCTCCAAGACAAAAACAACATTAAACCCTTCACCAATAATTCATTTGAATCTAAATCTCTTTTTCCCTTCTCTCTTTCTTACTTTCTTGATCTTTCTTAATATTGAAAAAGCACTGTTTCAGTGCTTGCTTTGTACATACTAGGAAATTTTAAATCTGAGATCAGACTCTATTGTTATCTTGTGAACCATAAAATCTTTTTATACAATCTCTTTTGATTAACACATCAGTGAAAATTCCCATCTCAGTTATGGTAAGCTCCATGCATGTTTACAGGAAGTCAAACACTCCTGTGGAAGTATGGCTATAATTTCCATGTTAAGTTATCTCACACATTTGGAATAGCACAATTTCTTAGAAGCTGAGACACAACAATAATAATAATAATTACCGACTGAGTGATTACTACCTGCACCCCACCGGGCTGAATAGCTATAATAATCTCACAGTAAACTAATGATGCAGATAGTATTATTATTCCAGTTTTCTAGATAAGGAAACTGAGGCTTAGGGAAGTTAAATATGGCACTGGTGTGGCTTCACATCCAGATACGAATAGTGTCTTCTAATTCTGATGAGGCTGCGATAGCTAGAGCAACTGAAAACGTCACTGTCATGAGGCGTCCATTTGGTGTCATGGGTACATAAACATAGTGGCCAGAATACATTGTAATGAATGAGGTCCTGTGCCCTGGTCAGCCCGCCAGGCACAGAAGCATTGCTTCCCCAGTGCACCTTTCTTGGGCTTATCAATCTTATGATACGCAAGGAACCACTCTGAGTGGAGCAGGGGCCTCCTTCTAAGCAGAACATTGGTGAAAACAATGCCTTGAGGATGCAGTGAAACAAAACCTCAGACTGGCTTTACTCTAGATGAAAGGAAGGAGAGCTGCCCCACCAGCCTTGCAAGGGACTGGACAGTTGGAACTGTTCCTGTTGAGCAAAGACTTCAGGTTGGCAGCAAGTCTAGGAAGCTGAATTGTTACAAACGAAGAAGGACACTTTGGACGGCAGCCTCATTTTAGATGAGCAGTCCCACCACTAATTGATCAAAAGGCAATCGGTTCTGTGCTCAACAGGAGCATGTCCTCAGTCGATCCACAGTCGGCCTTTTCAGCGACAACTGTTGACACTTGATGTCATTTTCTCATCAAGTATACCTTTTCGGAAAATAAAAGATAGTAAGCAATACAAAAGCTGGAATGAAAGGATTCCTTTGCCGGCCCCTCAGGCTCTTAATCCTGCCTGTCCAGACGACTTATTTATACTGCAGGAACTTATGATGTGTTTAGTACATTGAAAAGTTGTTTTCATTTATTTTTAAATGAGACCTTCTGAAAAGGATTCTGCTCTGAAGAAAGAAACAATTGGAAAAAGGCTTAGAGGCGGAGATACTGGTGTGTGAATCTGCTCTGTGGGGAGTGGGGAAGCTGAGCCCTGTAATATCTTACCCTCCCTTCCATTTCTAAAAAGTTTGCTCTGCCATGACAGTTGGCAGAAACTTTTCAAGATTTTTTTTTTTTTGGCTTAAAAATACTCTTTTTAGAATCCCAAGTGATTCCTTCACTTAAGCCATATTGTTGTGTATTTCTGCATTTACTGTGAATTCTATTGGAAATGATGATGATCCTCTGAGAGGGGGCTGGAAAAAAAAATGTGGTTTCTCTCTTAGAGGAAGGAAATGCATTTTCCTTTGGAGCTGCTCTGCTCTGCAGACCCACAGGAATATGTTAATGACCCTGAAAAGTGAATTTGTTTCTGAAGAAACACTTGTTCTGTGGTCTCTGGGAATTTAGTTTATTTGTAAAAATGGCAAGACTGGTCCTAGGATTCATCACTAAGACCAAATATGGAATATAAATTAAGGAAACTGAGAATGAAATATATGTGATAATACCCTTGCTAATCTCAGTATGTATAATTTCTTCTTATTGTTTGCTGGATTATTATACCTGTTCATTGTACTAGTTTTAAAGCCCTTATAAAATAAGTTATGAAAGTTCAAATCCTTAAGAAATAGTGAGATACAGAACATTTTTACTTCTGGACATCCCTAGGTCTCACGATGCTCTAAGGTGCCAGTATTACCACAGGAAAGAAGAGAACTGTGGTGCCTTTAATTTCAGGTGCCAGTCAGTCTCTGAGAGACAGTCCTAGAAAGTCTGCAGTTCTTGCAGGATTTCCTTCATGTGGAAGACCAGAGGGGGCTCTAGGAGAAAGAATAGGCTGAAGAGTGGGTACAGGGCAGCTAGAGGCTGGACATTTTTAGGTGTCAGAAATGATGGAGTCAGTAGAGTAGAACTGAGTCCTGACTCTACGTATTAGGCAAACAAATGCTCTAAAATTTAGTGTCCTCACTTTTTTTTTTCTTTTTCTTTTTGCCTTGGGATGTTTCTTTATATTTAAAATGGAGATATTAGTACTATCCTCTTATTACATTATGTAATTATATAATAACATTATTATTAATAAAAATGGATGCATTTTTGTCAAATCATACATTTTACAAGAATGTGGTTTTTAAACTATAGGAAAAATGAGTTATTATTTGTAGTCTGCCAAAAACTGAACACATATTAGTTTATGTCCAGATTCTAGAAATGTAGAGTAGTTGATATTTAACTCACTAGTTGGCCTTGGTAGATAACGCAACATCATGATATAATTATTAATCGATTTTAAAGATCAGTGAATTTAGCTTTCCTGTACCATATGGGATGCTTCCTAGCATGGATAGCTTTTAATGTTACCCATATTTTGACTTCTAATGGATGAAAGAGGTATTGTGGTTGAGTACGAACGTTGGAGTCACTTGACTGAACTTTGGGGTCAAATAAAGATGGGTATGAAGCCAGATTTTGATAATTATTGAATGTATGACAAAGTACTTAATCCTCAGAAGCTCAGTTTCCTCACCTGTAGAACAAAGGTACATATCCCTATCTTCCAGATTTTTTAAAGAGATAATACATATAAACTACTGGTAAAATAAAAGATATATACAACGAGGATGATGACCATAAAAGTTGATTCTACTTAGTAAGCCCAGATGCTGGCATAAACAAGCAGAGGTACCCACCACTACACCCACTGGCAGCCTCTTTGTTCTGGGACGCCTTGGAATGCAGGAGTCAAGTGAACAGGCTTTGGCTTACACAGCTTAACTTCAGCTCGGGATTGCCATTTACTATTGGTAAATGGTGGTTAATTCAGCTATGTTATTTACGTTGAATACACATCTGTGCATGTTTACAATAGATTGCATACTTTTTTCTCAGACTATTCATTGTATCTTGGGGCTAACTCATCTCAAATGGCTAAACATTAACTCCTTGTTATATTAGTTCACTAAGTTATTTATCTTACCACATTAATTATACTTCTGAGAACTTCACCTCTTGTCTTACACAGAAAGGCAGGTGAATAAATGGATTAACCCCTGGGTGGTAGCTGGCCAGTTCAGACCCATGATCGATACAGATTGAAGGAGGTCAAATTTCTAATATCTGTTAGTAGGTCCTCAGTGACATTTTGAACATTTGGACATTCATCACCATTTTGGATACTGCTAGGCCATGAAAGGCATACTCTTGCTAAAGAGGATGAGATGAAATTAATATAAGGCTACAGCAGAAGAAGCACATTTGGTCCATAGGTTGACCTCTCCATTAGGAAGCCTTAATAGAACTCAGTCTAAAGACTCACCAAGCATTTCCCATATATCTGTGGGTAATTTGTACTTTGGGCAGTTTTCCTATAGAAGGAAAGAATAAAGTCCTCTTGATTCAGAAACTCTGGATAACAGCCTGATACTGTGAGAACATTCAACAGACTGAATTTCAAGATTAGTCTCATCGGTCTTTATTGCCATTAAGTCAAGGTGAATGAAATAAAAGACCATCATACGTAACCTTCTTTGTTTCTTAGCTACTCAAACATTTTAAGATCAGATTCCTTTTACTATATCTTTTCAAGTGAAACCAAGTACAGATCCAGAAAAACAACACGTAAACTATACTGAATGTGGAAAGGGTTCTTCATAGGTGAAAAAAAATTCAATAAAATGTTGGCTATACCCTATTCTTAGAGAAACCCGTGAATGGTCTACTGAAACCAGTTCGCTGCGTGTCAACATCTACTTCTGTGGAAACCAGAAGCTTCGGATCTTGTGCTTTCCCTGGTTTCTCCCTTTTCCTTTAATAAATATTCCTTGTGTTCCCTCACCCACTAATTAGTGTCACCATGTGCCTATATTGCTAACAGTTTAAAGAGAGCAGTTCCTTTGAAAATATAATCTCCTTTTAAATGCATCATCATTTTGAAGTGGTCTCATAAATTTTGTTGCTGATTTGGGATCTTAAACGGTATATTTATTTATATTAAAGTCTGCCTGCTGTTCATCTCAAAGATATTATATTTGTATAGTTAACAGAAATGATGAGCCAAATTTAATTTTATTTCTACTCTAGAATGCTTTGTATCTTGTAATCACCATTGATTGCCTACTTACTAGTCAGAATCAATAAAAGGAGTAGATGTAAAATTGCCCAATCTCATGTTTTATAATATAATAGTCTAGTCAAAATGGAGGGTACTAATAGCATTCAGCTGCATAGACATTATCTGATAATGACAGTGTGTATAGCTCAGATTACAAGTGGAACAAATTAATGTTGGGAGCTCAAATATTAGACTTTATTTTATTTAGGATGAAGTTTATGCACAAACCCATCAGAATATGTGCTTTTACTGTTTTATGGATAATAATATAATTTTTATTAACCTTTCATCATTTTAATTGCATTTCCTTTCGGGGACAACTAATTCTATTTTACCTTTGTCTCAAGATATTTGCCTAAAATCCATCAATATGAGATTATGAGAACATTAAAGCATATAGACCTATGCTGAGAATAACAGCTTTCAATTTCAGGTTTGTGGAAGTCAGCAAAACCTTGGGGATAAAAGATAAGAAATATTACCAGGCAGTTGGAGACTTAGTCAACTACTTCTTAAGCATTTGCACTTCCCTATTTGTTGTGCTTTATGGGTCCCAGAAAAATATTTCATTGAGCTTAAATATTTCTAAAATGATTGCTGTTTTATATGAAGTCTCTTAAACTCTGGTATCCCACTGAAAGTAGCCTTTGGATCATTTAATAGCATTCAAAATTTTAGGTCCTTAAGCAAGCCTCCTTGATTATGGTTTTGAAAAAGAAATGCAATGGGTATAATTTCAAAGCCCATCCAAAAAGGAGTCATACTGAGAAAAATCAACCTTAACAATTGATAAAATACATCCTCTATTGGAAAAGAAATGTGCTTACGGCATTCTGGAAAACATTAAGCATGGTAGTCAAGTTCTTTTAGTGTGTTCCCTGACAAACATAGTCTTTTACTGTTTCCTACATCTAGAAGCAAGAATTCCTCCCCAGACAGCTTTCCAATACACTGGTTAGGGAGTGTACTCATTTGTAGATTGTGATTACAGTTGTCTGTTGCCTATTCAGGACTGTTAATGAATACGAGCATCGGGTTTTTTATGTTTTTCCCATTCTTTTGCTTCCTTTTATATTAAGTTATACTCAGTGGAAGCCATCAAATGAGAACCACCTTTCCATCTCACATGCTTATCTTCACTGGTGCATAATCTGAAGAAGTACAGGATTTTTGTGTCAGAGTTAGAGGTGCATTGGATCAAAGGGCAAAGAAGAACCTGTGTTAATGTTTGCCTGTGTTGTTCTGTCACTCTATACTCTGGAGATAGGCCTTTTAGGTAATTTATTTTTATCTCTATATGGGGTAAAAGTTTGTAATAGAGAACGAATCACTTTAAAATTTAATAACATAATGAAATAATAGTCCAGGGATGTTAAGAGATGATCAAGAAGGGGTGCCTGGGTGGCTCAGAGGGTTAAAGCCTCTGCCTTCGGCTCGGGTCATGGTCCCAGGGTCCTGGGATCGAGCCCCGCATCGGGCTCTCTCCTTGGTGGGGAGCCTGCTTCCTCCTCTCTCTCTCTCTGTCTGCCTCTCTGCCTACTTGTGATCTCTCTCTGTCAAATGAATGGATGGAATCTTTAAAAAAAAAAAAAAAAAAAGAGATGATCAAGAAAACCTTTTTGCTTTTTTTTCCCAGACATATATGGTCAATGAAAATCCTATTTAATGCTTATTGAGTTCTTACTAGGTTCTAAATGCTGTATGTGTTACATCTTTTGAACTGCGGTGCTATTCCATAAAGTAGGCTCCATTTCCACCCTATGGTACAGACAAGAAAACTGGTGTGCCCAAAGGTTAAGTAACACGACTAAAGTGATATAGCTGAAAATGACAGAGGAAATACTTGAATTTCTTCTCTACCTGTACTTAACAGCACACTAATTCCCAGAGAAGCCCAAGGTCAGCTGGCCCCCCTTGGACAAAACACTGATAGTCAGGAATTACTATCTTCCATTGAATAAAAGCTAATGATTAAAATGAGGATGCTGCTACTGAACCCACAGCTTCCAAATTTGTCAATACTCAAACTGCTTGTGCAGTATCAAGCCTCACCTGTGGGACAAAGAGGCAGGACACAGGAAGGTTGGGTAAGGCCTCCAGCAAAGGATTGTGGATAAGCACAAAATGAAAGCCGCCCTTGGGAAATAACAGCAGCTGACTTTTATTGAGCAATTCTGTGTGCTAGGCCCAATGCAATGCAATGCCTTATTTAATGTTACCTTCTTATAATTATTCCAATTTTATCAATGCAGCAAGTGGGATTTAAAACGGTTGGGCAATTTCTCAGGTTTGCATAGCTGCTGAAAGACAATAGCAGAACTCAAACTTGATTTGTCTGAATTCAAAGGGCTTTGCTCTGGAACTTCTGGTTTACCCCTGACATTTAAAGACTTTGAAGTCGTTACTTCTGTCGTTGCAACAAAAATTTGGACAAGGTGAAAATCCATGGATTTCCTTGGACCCATAAGAGATGAAGTTACAAAGCAAGTTGTTACCCCCAAATTAAGAAAGACAGGCTCATTCAGAGAGAAACACATAAGATCTGCACATCTGCAGCAGAAACCAGTGGAGCCCTGAACTGGTAGGAACACTTATATGATCATTTTGATAAATTACTGGATGCTGACTGTGGAATGGCATGAGTGTGAGAAATTCTGGGGAACCTCAATCTCAAAAACTCCACCACAGATCCAATAGACTCTACTTTCAGAAATCCTGTGGGACTCTGAGAGTAAATAGTCCATCACTGCTTTGGCAGGGTGTAATTGTTGTGAAATATGCCCAGAGCTTTCTTCATAACAGTGGCTCTTATCTGTGGCTCAGCTAAGGAAAGGGCAGTCTTCCCATTCCAGATCCTTCTAGCCTTCTGGTTTTGCCTAAGGGATGGCAGGAGGTTGTTCACTGGGGTCAAGTGTTCAAGGAACTATCTTGTGAGCCCTGCAACCAAGATAGGATGTAAGGAAAGGGGGAGAAAATAAGCTATGCCACTAGGGTAATGCTACAGCCCAAGTGAAAAGGGCTCATTAAAGCACTGAGATGTCACTGAATATTACAGAATGCTCCCAGTCCTCATACCCTGCCACCACACCAACCAGTATAATAACCGTGAATTGTAGGTGAAAAAACTGTAAGACACAGACTCCCGAAGTCAAGAGGGAAGACAGAAAGAAGGACACTCATATATATTTACCTACATGCATACACCTATAGAAAACATTAAACACAGACCAACTTCTAGCCAGAATTCTCTCACTAAAGAATGATTTACATCAGTTCCTATTTTTGATACAACATATCCAACTTTCACGAAAAAAAAAAAAATAAAGGTATGCCAAAAAGCAAGAACAAACAGTCTGAAGAGACAATGTAGTCATCAGAACCAGACATAGATGTTAGAATTATTAGACAAGGAATTTAAAACAACTATGACTAATATATGGAGTGCTCTAATGGAAAAAATACACAACATAGAAAAACAGGTGGTAGAAGAGGCAGAATACTGCCCCCCTTTCATGCCAGAGTGTCTACGTCCTCATCCCCAGAAGCTATGAATATATTATCTTAAATGTCAAAAGGAATTTTGGAGATGTCATTAAGTCAAGGGCCCTGAAATATATTATCCCAGATTATCCAATTAGGTGCAACATGCTCAGAAGAGTCCTTAAAAGTGGAAGAGGGAGGCAAAAGAGGAAATCAGAGTGACACAGTGTGAGAAGGACTCAACTGCCCCTGCTAATTTTAAAGATGGAGAAGGAGACCATGAACTAAGGAATGCAGGCAGCTTCTAGAACCTGGAAAAGGCAAGGAAAGGGATTATTCCCTTGATCCTCCAGAATATAATACTGCATTTCCTGCATCTTGATTTTAGCCCAATGAGACCTTTCAGAAGTGCACAGAAATAGCTTTGTGTTCTTTTTAGTAACTAAGTTTGATATACTTAGTTAAAGCAACCATGGAATACTAATGCAGATGGGTAATATAAGCAGAGGGTTGGAAATTCTAAGAAAGAATCAAAGGAAAGACTGGAAATTAAAAAACAATTTAACCTAGGAGAAGAATGCTTTTGATGGGCTTGTATTAGACTTGAAACAGCTGAGGAATCAACAAGCTTGAAGATATAGCAATAAAACCTTCCCAAACTGAAATACAAAGAACTAAAAAAGAATTAATTTAAAAAAAAATAACAAACCAAACCAAACAAATAAAGAACAGAACAGACCATGAACTGTGAGACCCTTTCATAAGGTGCAAGACACTCATAATCACAATGCCAGAAGGAGAAGGAAAAGTTCAAAAGAAAAACTTGTAATTCAAAAGAAAAAAAGTTGTAATGGATTTTCCAAAAATAATGACACACAATTGACTCAGGAATCTGAGAACAAATCCCAAACACATGCATATCGAGGCATATTTTGTTCAAACTGTAGTAAGTTAAAGACAGAAAATCATGAAAAAAAGTCAAGGAGGATAAATACTTTCCCACTACTTATGGAGGAACAAGGAGCAAGAATTACAGTGGTTTTCCAATCAGAAATCATGCAAATCAAAAAGTATGGAGTGAAATATTTAAGGTTGAAAGAAAAAGAAAATCTACCAACCTTGAATTCTGTATTCTCCAAAAATATCCTAGAAAAGTAAAGGAGAAATAAACACTTTCTCAGACAAACAAAAACTGAGAGAATTTACTACCAACTGATTTACCCTGCAGGATATATAAAAGAAGTTCTTCAGGCAGGAGGAAAATGATACAAGTCAGAAGCTTCATTCTACATTTAAAAAAGCTAGAGCATTGAAGATCAATAAAAGTAAAATAAATATTTTTAGTTCTTACTCTTAATATACAAGATAACTTTAGGGTAGTAATAGTAAGAATGTTTTAAGTGTATTAAGTGATTATAGTGTAGAGATCAGTGTCACCAGGGATAAGAGGGAGGAATTGGGAAAATTGTTGTAAGGTAGGTACCATACTATGTGTGAAGCTAGGAATACGCAGTGTTATTTGAAGATGGACTTATTGTAAGCATAAGTACAACACTGGAAAAAAAATTTAAAGCAAGTATAACTGATATGCTAGGAGGATAGAAAATAGAAAAAGATGGGATGGGGAAGTATGAGGCAAGATTAAAAGTATGTTCTAATCATGTTTGTGATGTCTCTGCTTTGCCTAAAAACTCAAAATTAAGGCAGAGCTAAGATTCTGAGCTCAATCAAATATAAACTTATTCAAAGAGGACTAGGCAAATATACTCATATCTTTTAACCATGATTAGTAAGTCAAAGTCCAAAAAGTAGGTGCTTAATAAATACTTACTGAATGAGTTCTGGCAGAGGTTCACAGATAGGCAGACAGACTAAGACATTCAAGCTATTAAAGATTTGGGCAGAGAATCAGACACCAGGGCACTGAAAGCACAGAAAACAGAGTAAAGCAGGGAGATGATTATCCAGACAGTTTGGGCTTGAAGAACCCAGTCAGATTGTAATTGGAACAGAAAAGAGTTCTGGAAGCCCTGTATTGTCACTTAGGTTCAAAAGATGATTTACAATGCTCACCATGTTCCAGAAACTGTTTCATATTAGGGATAAAAAGATGAATACATACGGTCCATACACTTAGAAAACTATAGTCAAGTAATGATTAACTACCATCTAAGTTCATTTATTCATTCAACACATGTTTCTGGAGTACCTACTCCATACCAAGCAATATCTAATTGCCAGAATGAAGTACATAAAGTGTTATAAAATCATAAGTGAAAGAAAAAAAACAGTCATATCTAGGATTGTGAAGGGAAGCTCCATGAGATTTAGGACTAGAAGGAGGAATAATAAACCATGTCAGATAAGAACATGAATAGGCAACGTGAATGGCAGACATGGAGCATTAGCAATTTCTGACTTAGCAAATTGTATGAATGTTTCAAACTCTGTCTGTCTCAAGACAGTCCCAAGAATTATGTAGCTCAGGGCCCAAGGGCCAGATCAGACAATAAGAAACACTAGATCAGAATAGAAATGAAAGAGTAGGACAGGTCCTGACATCTCGTTTTGAGTTTAAATACCATGACCTACTCATGTTGATACTACCATTTTGTTTTAAAAAATTAACACCGGAGATGGAAACAATTTAACAATTTAACATTCTTGATCCTGGAATTAGAAGTCTACTTTGTGGAGGAACATTAATTCTTGGCCCTACCCTTTGGAAAACTACAGTGATGATAGATAAACAATCCCTCAGCTGTGTAGAATGAAATTCAACCAAATGAGAGTTCATTATCTGTTATTAGGTCCTTCAGACCAGAGACTAAATTGGGTGTATGACCTTCAGAGCTTGGTGCTTCATGGGACTAGAGAGAGAGAGAGAGTCCACCAATGAACTGGTGATCAGATTGGGTTAGAGTTGAGATGGGATGGGCACTCTAGAGTCAGACCTGTTTATGTATTTAGATCTACTTAAGGGACAGAGGGGTAAAGGGCAAAAATTATATTTGATTTTGTGTAGGATGAGCTCAACATGAGGGGAATCATGAGAGAAACTGAGTCCAGCTCATGTAACACTAGGCTTTCTAGAAGTGTGCTGTTCAAAAACATGGTCACTAGCTGTTTAAATTTAAATTCGAGTTAATTGACATCACATTAAATTACTGAATCCCTATATTGTGCACCTGAAACTAATATAACACTGTATGTTAACTATGCTGGAATTAAAATTTAAAGCTTAATAAAGGGGCACCTGGGTGGCTCAGTGGGTTAAAGCCTCTGCCTTCGGCTCAGGTCATGGTCTCAGGGTCCTGGGATGGAGCCCCACATAGGGCTCTCTGCTCAGCAGGGAGCCTGCTTCCTCCTCTCTCTCTGCCTGCCTCTCTGACTACTTGTAATCTCTATCAAATAAATAAATAAAATCTTTAAAAAAAAAAGCTTAATAAAAATTTTTTAAATGTTATATAAAATTAAATACTCAGGTCCTCAGTTGCATTACTCACATTTTAAGTGCTCAATAGCTTCATGTGTCTAGTAGCTAGTATGTTAAACAGCGCAGAAAGGTCAAACATTTCCTTCAATGCAGGAAATTCTTTAGATAGTAGGTTCTAAAGTGTGTGGGATGTAATGATACAACAGAGAAATGCAGTTTATTACCTTCCAGAAACTACAGAAGAGCTTTTAATTTTTTTTTTTTGGCAGTGAGGAGTAAAGCTTAGTAAAGCTCTTACAGCACGATTACCCAACTTTGCCAACAAATACCTGTAAGGGTATTTGCCCCTTTCAAGCAGAATGAAATTTCCTGTTTTTTTACAGATGAGGAAATTGAGTTTTAGTGAAGTCAAGTTACTTCAGACTGAAATGGCAGAATCAGGAGTTGAGGTCAAGATGCTTAACTACAAAGATTATTCCTTGACCTTCGGACTCCAATAGAGCCTGAAGGCCATTTCCAGGACTGAGAGGTTACTCTTTGGCATGGGGGTGCGTACCTGTGGCTGCTGACAGCTGGCACTTGAGCTTAGTAAGGAAGGTATCCATCCTGCTTGGGCACCAGCAGTTCTTATATATTTTGTAATACCACTTTTACAAAAAAAAAAAAATGTGGGCATTCATGATACCTTCTTGATCTTTGCAAAATGTTACATGCATTTAATGCTTTTCGTTAATACCCAGTGAAACATTTGGTTCTCATGAATCTAATTTGCTTTTCATTGTTCAATTAGTGAAAAAAGGTGGGAAAACTCTCTACATACAATATAAAAACAGGTTTTTCTTTTCTCAGTGATGTATGTTTGACCCATTAAGATATGTTTAAAAAAATAAATTTACTATCATACACTGGGAAAATTCCTCAATTTCTCACTTATTTAGAAATTATGTGAAGTGCCTTCTTTGTCACCTGCCCCTATGTTTTTAGTTTCTTCTCTGGGGAGATAAGTTCAAAATAAATATCATTAAAGTTACTTTTGTTTTATTTTGTTTTGTTTATTTATTTATGTTTAGAACTAATTACACTGCATTGTTTTTCTCCCAGTAGTCTCTTACTTTGCTCTTAATTTTCTTCAGAAGTTTTTGGGAACTACTATTGAGATTTCTTTTTTCTTTTTTTTTTCTTAATTGCTCTCTTTCTTCACAGCAAATAAAGCAACTCCTTACCAAATCTTCTGGGACTAAGGAATTATAGTTAAAATTTTGTAGTTTTCAGGCTGTGAGATGGACCTTCGACTCTCATCTGCTCAAATATTTTGGAAAGCCTTGGATCATTTTTGATTGACAGTTCAAAAATACAGTGATCTGTTGTGTCTAGCCCTTGTCATGCTGGAGAACACTAAATCAATAATAATGCTATCAGAACCAGAAATCAGATGCAAAGTAGTTCCCTTGGCATCCTGCATAATGACATTTGCTCTTTTGATAAATTAATGGGTTCTTGGACAGGAGACCTCCTGGAACTGCCAAACCTGGATATAAATGGAAAGGGTGAAGCAGTGGTTTTTATTATGCAGAAAAATTTGCCTTCTGTGAATGTTCTACACAAAGAAAGTCCAAATATAATTGAGTTTCACATTGTGATAGGATAATAAAAGAGGTTAAAGAGGCAGGAACAAACAAACTGTAAACCATGGTTGTTGAGCCGTACTAAAAGTCATCTGGAGAGCCTCACACTAAACCCTGCATTCTATAGCTAGAACAGCTCCAACAGGGCAAAGCACAGCAGTGACCAAATAGTGTAGCACATTTCTCCTGGAAAAACTCTCCCTCTTCCTGCAAGGAAATTCAGTGATGGCCTCAAGAGCATCAGTAGGATACCACGCCTTATATAGATCTGACTGATTGCTTGACTCAATTTGGGGGATCATTTGACGCCATGAACATATTTTAGGGCAAACAGGGGAAGGGGTTCCTCTGATTGTCTTCAAAAGTCTGAACTGGCTTAAAGACCTTTTGACCACCTGCATGATGGTGGCTGTAGATTTGTATATGCATAAATAGTGTCAAGAAAAATACTATGAAAAATATCCAAATAACACGCAACTCAAAGGCTTTAGAAATTTGTGGCCAGAGAAAGCCCTACTAGCACACGGTTGTATTAAATGTGTGACGAATGCAGATCAGCATCTGGGTTTTACAGAATGCCAAACAAATTGCATGTAAGATAATATTGACTAAAACAACAAACTGGTCTGTGCTTCCCATGTATGTGGTCTGCAAAATGAACCTGTCTTAGGCTTTGGATTCACTCTGACCCAACCTTGCCCTGTACTGATAAGATGGTTGCTGTATTTTTTGTGTTGAAAACAAATAAAAGTAGGCCTTGCTTGCAAACAAACAACAACAACAAAAAAAGATCTTTTCCTTCTGCCACTTGACCACCTCATCCACTTAATGTTGTGGCTGAATCTTACTGAGCCACTTAAGTGAACATTTGTGCTTCAAAAATACCTTTGTTTTGTTGGATTCCAAATTAAAGGGGAAAAAAAATTTTAGAGTGAAGGATTAAATGCAACGAGGGAACAAAATAATGAAAAGCCTTATTTGAGAAGAAATAACTCTTTGGAATAAGAGGTTACCATATGTCAATATGTCATACACAGGGAAAGTGAGCTTTTGATTACTTAGAACTGAGGTTGCCAGAGGGTTTCTGATTTAAATTTCTAAGGCTTGATCAGAGCATCAAGGGGTTTGTTCAAAATCCTCATAACTTGTGAACTTGACTTTTATTCCTTTGAAAAATTATACAAAATATTTTTTGCTCACATTTATATTCCATGTGGTATGTTTCTCCTTGTAGCTTTGTAGCTATTCCTGTGCAGGCTTTATACTCGTTGTAACATCAGAATTGAATTTGAGCATTTCTAGAAAAAGCAGTACATTTTGGAAATGGAGAAGTGACCCCAAAACTTGGCTCTAAAAATGCTTCAGCTCAAAAAAGACTGAGAATAACCTAAATGAACATGAATTGGGACTACTTAAGTAAATGATGGTGCATTCTTAAAATGAAATTCTATTTACCAGTTTAAAAGAGCAGAACAATCTCTGAGACATAATGAATGAATGAATGAATGAATGAAAAGTAAAACTGTCCCCCACTGTTAAGTACCTTGACTTTTTCACTCAATATTTTCATGTACATGTGCGTAGAATCTATTTGGAATAATTACATAATAAATTGGTAGCACTGCTTTTGAGCAAGAGAAAGACGCTGGGGCTCAAGTGACTGAGAGATTTCTTTCTCACTGTATGACGCTTTGTATTGAATTATCTTAATATAAAGATGGATAGAGAGAGAAAAGAAAGAATTATTCAATTCCTTACACATCCTTCACTTTTTTAAAAAAAGATTTATTTATTTATTTGAGAGAGAGAAAGACAGCACAAGCGGGAGGGACCAAGGGAAAGCAAACCTGAAGCAGACGCAGGGCTTGATCTCACGACCCTGAGATCATGACCTGAGTAGAAACCAAGGATCAGACCCTCAGCCACCCGCACCACCCAAGTGCCACATCCCTCACTCTTTAAGTATATTATTTATATTCCATATTTCATCAAAACTTGGCATTTTGTCCCGTAAACTTGAAAGTGTGGATATATAACATATTCGGAAGGTTTTGTTTTGTTTTGGTATGGAAAATAAATTGCTAACTTCTGCTTTGGGGATATCTTGAAGGTAGCTTACCATTCAGCATTTTTCAACACATGACAGTAATTACTAAGGGATAAAAAATAGGTTGATACAATAAATAAATTAGAAAGATATACCCATTATTGCAGCTAGGGTATAGATTTTTATTACTCATATATGAGCTTGTTTTTCTTTAATATATGCTTTATGTAGATATAAATCTGTAAATAAGAGTGTTAGTGTTATCGACAGTTAGTTAACCTGTGGGGCCAATAGTGCTAATAAAAGAAGTAAAACTTCAAAATTTTGGACTCTTTTTTCTTTTGTGTTGCTTGTAATTTCAGAAATTCACAAAAGTGTTGACAGTTTGGTTTTGCCTCCACACCCCCATCATTTTAACTGGTTCTGAAATGGGCCACGTGAGGTATCTTGTATTATGTCCCCACATCTGCTGTTCCATATAAGCCAGTACTGCCATCTTGGAAACAATAGGCCCCTTTTATTCTCTACTATAGACAAGGCCACTATGTGTGATGATGTTAGGGTTTTAAATTTTTCCACTTCGTGTCTCCCTTTTCAGCTTCCCTTATGGAATAAGTGATCCTTTATTTCAGTAAATTTGTACATTGCTATATCTGGGGGTCCTGTTCTATCTCATCCCTCTCCCCTTTCTTCTTCCCTCTCCTGCTTGCAGGCTCATTCTCGTTCTCTGTGTCTCAATCAAGTCAGTCTCTCTCATACACACATGCCATTCATAGATCTTCTGAAGAAGGTGAAGGGAAGGGTTTGGAGCAGGGAGAAGGACCTTCCGTGTGGCACGTGCCAGGCAGTGCATCTCCTGCAGGAGAATTTAGCTGTCACTTTGGAGCCTGCCGGAACTAGTATGCAATTCACACACCCCAAGCACTGAAAGGGAAACTGCATCTGGTGTCAGCGCGGTTTACTGATAAGATTTTATCTTTTCTCCTGCTGATACTGATAGAGCCACAGCCAGGTGGGCAGTAAATAAAGAAGATTTATTATGGGCTGGATTTGTTAGCTAACAGTACTTTCTCAGAACTGTATCCAAAAAAGACCCAGAAGTGTTCATCTTTCACATCCAGGGAGCCCAATAATGAATTGTATGGTGGAGGAGAGGCAGCTGCAGGAATTTATTCATCCAGTTTGTTTTAAACAGGGAACATTTCTTACACAATCGGCCTAATCTGAATAAATGACTAAAAATCCAGGGGTTGCTAAATTATCATCATGACACCTGCATCTTATGCCTCAAGAACCTTAAGCAAACCCAGGGCTGTACTTGCGGATGAATTGAGCATGCATAATTTACCACTGCAGTTTACATAAGTGTAAGTATTTTTCTCATTCTGGTAAATAGGCATTTCCAGCTTCAGGAGAAAAATCAGAATATTGTGGCACAATGAAATGAGCCATCAGCCTATTTGACTATTATAAGGGGGAAAAAAAATCTCTGCTCATACCACCACTGCTTAGTTTTTAAATTGAAATGATTTTTCAAGTTTAATTTGCTTTTCACCATTTATCTATATTTCTTTTTGTTCACATTTATTGTGTTGATTTTTAGCCATGCTTGTAATCAATACTGTTTTCTTGTTCTGGTTTGATGCTGCCGTGCATCAAATTATTTGAATGATTCAGAGAATGCTAATCTAGGAAAACACGTTGTTCACTGCATTTAGGTAGACAAGGGCCAGAAACAAATGAGTAGGCAATGATGATGATGGAAAGACATCAGGGTCTGAATGACTTGTCACGGGTTACTATTTCTCATGGGCTTTTGGGTAAATTAATCATTGATACTAAATTACTATTTTCTCATCTGCAGAATGGGAATAATAATACCTATCCCACAAGTGGTTGTGTTAAATATTAAAATGAATGTAAAGAGTGTAATTTGGAGCTGGGCATATCTAAGTGTTCAATAAATGATATGTATTTTTTATATTATCTTATTAAAACAAGTTATTTTATTGACCTAACAGTAAATTTGAAGTCTCTAAATTTGTAGTTTAAAACCCGTGTTTCTATATAGGAATTTCTTTAACTCTTAGAAGTACACCTTAAAGTATTTAAAAATACTGGTTACATAATGGTTATTTATCTAATTATGGCTTTATGGCAAAGTTATGCAAATTTGTGTGTAGGCAGATAACCTAGGGGCATGTTCGGTGTGTTCAACTTGTTTATGTCTTACAGTCTACATTAGAGTTTTTGTTTTGTTTTGTTTTGTTTAAGTCAAAAAAGGCCTATTTGGGAAATCAAACTTAAATAAATGCAATTGTTCATAAAGGAGTACTATTACAAATTTATTAATCCCTATTTTACAACAGGGAAAAGTATCTAAACCTCAATTCATAAAGTAGGTATAATTTTGAGAGGCTGAGTTTAAATTTGACTTTTCTCTTCTATTCCTATTTCCTATAATAGTATGCATTATAATTTTTAAATTATTATTTTTTATTTATGCTAAAATTTTTACCGCAGTTAACAGCTAATGCTAAAATCTTAAATTTTACGATCTCAGGGCCCCTGTTGTACAAAGCACACTTAACTATAATAGGGAAACTGGCTACTTAAAGGAGCTTTAGAGTGGATCTGAAAAATCCAAGATCCCTTTTAGAAGAGGTAAATGTATTTGTATAGTAAGTTTAATGTTTCATAATACACAACACCAACACATAAATTGTAAAATCCACTGTATGCTTCTTTCTTGGTGAGAATTACAGCTTTCAGCCAGGCATTGGGTTATTCCTAGAAAGGCATGTCACATTTTCTGCCACTTCTCCATGGCTTTATTGATGTGGCTGTCACCCTAGAAACCCAGTGAATTCAGAGATGAGGCTGCCTTTCTCCTTGATTTTTCACTGAGGTACATTTCAGGAGACCACCGAAAAGGGTAATTCTCCAAAAAAAATAGTCTAATACCTCTGAGATTCTCCATCTGCACAGACCGACTGGTCCTTTCCTGAATACAAAATGGGAAGTATTGCGCCATTAGTCACATTCCCAGAAATAATCTTTACTTAATTAGCTGGTCTTTTCTTTGTCTTTCTCTCTTTCTCTCTCCATCATATGTTTCAGATGAGGTCGCAGAGCCTTGAATGGGAGAGAAACAAGCTAAAGAGATCATTAATTGGGCTTGGAGTCAGGACAGGAAAGGCATCACTGGCACTAAGGAATGTACAGCTTTGGGCAAATACCTCAGGCTCAGTTTTTTCTGTAACATGGGTCTAATAGTAACATCCACCTAGTCTGTTGGGAGGATTAAATTAGATGATACATACAGTTATAAGTGTTGTGCCTTTCAGTGTGTGTTAATGACTTCTAGATAAATCTATACTTGGAAGCATGGACCTGCTCTTCTAATTTCTGCCTGGACACTGGGGGCTTAGAACCCAGTGTTAGAACTTCACTTTTTCCCTTCTCTTCCCTTCAGATCAGGTGGTCAGCTTTTCCTTCTTGGCTTCCTGCATATCAAAGTTGTAATGCCAACCATCTGGTACTTAGGAGAATCTTAATGACTTCTACCAAATGATATCTCTTGAGAGAAAAACAATATTAGTGTCAAGTGAAGCGAGGGTCTCAGCTGTGGGCTCCATCAACCAGCCAGGCCTGGAGGAGCACTGTGGTTCTCTGCTCAGTAAATATGAACCTGGAACCCACCTTTTCAAGTGCAGCCAAACAAGGAAGTCAGTGGCTAGAGCTCCACAGGTGAGGCTGAGAGACAACTTCACCTACCAAATATTTCTTTATTTAGGTCAGTAGTATAGGTTCCTGCAGAATAATATGGTCCCTGGTCACCTTGGTGAACTTTCGTCAGTTTTCTGCCTTCCTACTGTCAATGTGCCTTTCTATTTAAAGGGGAAAATCCCACTTTGTATAGTATTATTAAAATATAGTACTCTGAGTACAGAGGTCAAGAAAGGGCAAAGTTTGAAGACTTTTGGCAGCGGAACTCAGTCATGTGACTGTGACTTGGCCAATCAGATGCTTCCATTTGAGACCCTGCCTCCAGAGGAAGAATGGCGGGGATTCATTCACGATCGCTTCAGCGGGGGTCCGTGGCAGCATCAAGTACTCACCGAGAGGTTCGAGTATATAATAAGGTGACTTCTTCAGTTGCCAAGAGGAGAGTGACAAGTGATGAGGCTAGCTTTTGGTTCCGGAACGTCTGGGATTTTCAGCTGCTATTACAAATTTGGTGCTACAGCAGACAGGAGAGGTAGCAAGGAGTTAATCTTACCAGGGAGCTGAGATTATATATGCATATTCACTATCCACTTGTTCTAAAGTCTTCTGTGATTTAAGACAAGCATTTTTTCATTGCTTGTGGCTATCAAATTGAGTCCACTGAATCTATAATGACGATCACAATATAAGCGATTTTATTAACCTGTCAATTATTATTCGGTTTTCTTATTCTGGTCACATCCCAAGTCCAGGAGGGTGTTAAAAGTGGAAGACAGTGTTTCTTCATTTCTCAAGTGCTGAATTTCATATTTTCCTTTCATGAATGAGAATTGGGAGTAGTTGCGCACGTATCTAGCTTCTTCTAAAAATTTAAGAATGTTCCCGGTTTACTTCATCTGAATTTTAGATATTATATTGATTGAGATTAGGAGGTTCATTTGGGGAGCTATGCATACATTTGTACTTCATCTCGTAAAGCATTACTGCTTTAGTTTTCTATAAGATTTATAAGACTATATTCTATAAGGCTAAAGATTAAGGAGCTATGCATGTACTTGTACTTTATCTCATAAGACATTACTGCTTTAATTATTCTATAAGACTTATATGATTTAAAAGACTATATTCTATTAGACTAAGGACTGTAAGACTAAATTCTATAAGCTTTGTAAGATTCTATAAGACCACCCTAAAAAAGAGCTCTGTGGTCAAATTTGGATTTCTTTCCCTACCTAAAATATCTCCCTCTTGAAAATCTACACTACATATTAGCTCATATATTAGCTGATACATATAATAAATATATATAAATATATTTTGTGCCATCTGACCTAGAGTTTTCCAAATTTGTCAGACTACCAAGACCTTTCCTGTAAAATATAATCAGGAGCTTCTTCTGGAATAGTTACACTATGTGAATATAGTGTACTAAGAGATACACTTTAGGAAATATTGTCATAATTTATGTTTATATATTGTGTTTCTTTGCATTATTTACTTATAACAAGAGATACCTTGGGATTATCTGCCTCCGTGGTTCACTTCTGCCTACTTAATGGGGATTTTGTGCCTGTAAAATGGGGATAATAACATCTGTGCCAGAGGGTGTAACAAGGATTAAGTGGTTCATATTAAGTAAATGCTTAAAAGTGTACCTGACTTGTAGTAGCCATTCTATGAAGGTTGGCCATTATTACTAGGGCTTTTTTTCTTTCCTTTTTAGAAAAAAATTTATTTATTTTTTTTACTGGGGCTTTTTTTCAGACCAAATTAAGTTTCTTCCCTGACATCCCTTTTCGTGTGGAATCTATTACTGAAGCTCTATAACACGCTGTTTTTTTAAAATCCAGCAACTGATTTGCTACTTGCTAATTGTATGCCTGGTCCCAGATTTTTCTATTTGGTGATTCGTTTCTGTTCTAATTCAAGAGATTTTATATTGAAAGTCACAGAAACCAATGCGTGTAAACATGGTGTTCACTGAATAGATCCAACAGGCAATCACACCAACATCTAAAAACAGGAAATTACAGACAGCTAGACCATATGGGGTTAGACTGAAATGAGACTTCTCCTTCTAGTTCTGGAGCATTTCATGTGGTTTTCTTCTGTTCCTGGGCCCTTACCCTCGTTTTCTTAGCAGACCAATATTATCTATTTGTTCGATTTTGCTGTTTCCCAAGGTTCTTGCACATGGGTGGGCTCAGTTTGCTAAGGCACTGATTTACACCTAGACACTATTCGGCTTAGCATCGGGGAGCCCTACAACAAATAAACTCAATCTTTCAGTGTCTGAATTCCAAATTCTTAGGAAATCATATCTTAACAGCTCTGATCGGACTATGGTCTGGTTCCCTGTCTCAAGTGTCCACTCATGTTTCAGTTGGGTAGCTATAGATAAAGCCATAGCTTTATCTGGTAAAAACATGACCACTTAGTAGAACAGCCCTCCTGTAGGGGTAGTTGTGGAGGGTGGGCTATCCCCAATACTAGAGATGGACACAGGTGCTATGGACACCACAAAATGGCCATATATCCTGTCACACCTTTGCTTTTACTTTGAAGATACATCTTAGTGTTTTCCTCTAAAATGCTTCCTTTCTACACTCCCTTTCTCACCAGGAAGAATAAAGGATGCCAGGGGAAATGTTTTATAACCAAGCATTTGAAACCCACAATCCCAATTTAAAGGAAATTTCTCAAAAAAAGACCTAAAAATCTGAAGGTGGCTTCACTCAGCTTCCATGGGTTAAAAACACAGTCTTGAGAAAGCCCCTGTTACTCAGTAGGTCTGACTTAGAATGAAACTGAATACCACTATGTATTATACTCCGGGACCAACTATCAGCTATAAATATCATCTGGTGGCTTCTTTTAACTCCTTCAGCAGCCACCCCGCAATAAAGGTTTGGTCTTCATGACATAAAGTGAAGTTCAATGATAAGAGGTAGCTGAGAGCATTTGAAATGATTGAATTCAGGATCCAAAATTAAGAAACAATTAATAAGGGATTTATGTTATGCCTTTTATTCTAAATGATCAGAATTCGTTTGCATGCACCCCAGTTTTCATTGGAAAATCAACCAACTCTTCTTCCCAAGTTGTGTGTCACAGATTCTTAGAGAAAGGGACTCTGGGCTCTCTGTATTTTTCATTCCATTTCATTTCAGTTTCATTCTTCGGGAGATTTATAAATAAAATTTACCTGTCCTTACCCAGGAGGCAATTATTGGTGTAGATCATATTATAATTTTCTCAGCTCTTTAATGGCTTGCCTGATGTTTGGTGGTGTCTTTCCTGTTTCCCATTTTCTTTTAGAGCAGTTGTCCCTTTTGTTTTAGTCTGACAGTGATATGTGTTGTTCCTCTCTGCAAACAAAGGAACGAACATCCCACACCGCATAAACATTTGTGTCACACTTTTCCTTCGGAAATTAGTATTCTTTTAAACTGGTTAACACATTTGTACTGTCTCTGACACCTTTAACTATGACAACTATGAAACAGAATAGTGTACAGTGAACAAACACATCATTTAGAGCCGATTAGATTAATTACGATTCAGGACAGTGCTTAGATTAATTATTTTGTTTGTGTAGTATGTTCGTTAAGTGGTTGCCTGATTGCTGCTCAGAAGATTGATTACTTGTTGCATTTACCTTGTGGTTTCTGTGGGGAAAACATCTTTTAGGATTCATCACTTCCAAAAGCCCAGGGGGCTTGGTTGACATGAGAATGTTCCAGTAAAGCTGCAAAATGGGGAATAGGCTGTGGAAAAATGTGTTCTTTAAATAAATACCTACAGTGCTGGCTAGAGTAGCCATCAGATTTGTTTAACATCAGGAGAAACAATCAATGATAAAATTGAGTTAATACAGACCATACAATCTGAAAACCCAGCACAGTACCTGGACTATAAAATTGAGGTGAATAAGCACTTCCCCAGATTTTCTGGGTCTCCAGTAAGCTAAAAAACAAACTCTGTGACTTTGTTATCATTTTGCCTCTTGTCTCTCATACATCTCACTTCCCAGGGGCAGCCACAGGGCGACCGCTGCTGCTATGCTGTGTGAGTCTGTCCTTGCAATAGGGTTCAAGAGCCCCACGTTCCTTCTGAAGAACCCACACTGCAGCCCTTTGAGGTGCTTGCCTCTCCATAGGAAACTACATGGGGTTATGTGATGCATAAGAACACACATTATCTGCTGTGTTCAAGGGGTGACTACAAGCACTAGGGAAGGATTTACCATAATAGGATTTTGTTGCAATGGGGGATCAAAACAAATTTCAATAGAAAAGTACTTCTGAAAGAAACAAATGAGTTAAGGATTAAAAATAGAGCATCCTTTTGTTTAGCGAAAGGCTGGGCTAATCTCTCTATTTGGGGACCAAAAAATACATTGCTGAAACGTTATGTATATTATACCTACCTGTGACTTTGAATGCCTATGGACATAGACAATTTTAGGACACAAAGAGGTTTTGTATATTTCTGCTGACTATACCATACCCTTCCTCAGATGAGAAAGTCTCAAGAATATTACTCTGTCTCCTACTCTTTTGACTTTATTATTTAGACCTACTAATTATGGTCATAAATGGCTTCAAAAATAGCACAAAATACCTAGAAATAAGTCTCTGAAAGTGCTTATGATTTCTGATATTATGGATTAAAACTAAGCAAGCATTTTAACTAACATACATTCCAGAAAGTTAAGAAGAAAATAGTAAAATAATGAAAATGAAGTAAAACTTGCCTCATGCTTTAATCAGTATTTCCATGATGGCTTGAGATTTCTGAAGGTAAGCCATTTACAAACGAAGTGTTTTTTATCATTTAAAATTGTTTTGAATTTAAGATGATTAAACATCAATCATTAAGTCATTATGGCAAAGATAGTTTTCCTCCCTAAGATAAAGGAACTGCGGAAGGAGACATAGGCTAGAGTATAGGTATGGGGCCATTGAAAAACGAGAAGATGATGAGAGATGGACAGTTGTTTTAGGGTTGCTTGACTTTCTACAGTGGTGCCAAGACTAGAAATAAGAGAAAATGCATTAGCCCAGCTGAAAATATATTTAGGGCTTTTTTTGATTAAATTCTTCTTTTCCTCTGTGGCTTGAAAACTGGAACTAGATGGGAATTAATTTTTTAAAACATTTTCCTTCCTCACTGACTGCCCTGTTGTTTCTTTGTGGGTACCTTCCTGAGTCCAGTAGGAAATTCTAGTAATTCAAGTTTTCAGCCCCCAAATCCCTCAGTTCTGACAGACTGCCATCTTGGGAAGTGGGGCCGAGACTGTTATGGGAATAAAGTTGCTTTAAAACAAATTATCTGTGGTTTGAAAACTCTAAGTTCAACATGTTTAGAAATAGCGTGGAATCCTGAGAAATGAACTGTTTTTTTCAAAGCATCCCCAATACCTTCCTCTATTGTCTTTTTCATACATCATTATAGCTTTAACAACTCAGACCTACTCTAATAAATAAGTTGCTTATATTATTCAACTCTTAAACTCTTTGAGGAAATTAAAAATGCCTACCTGGAACCTCACTGGGGTGTTTCACCTGTTGTCTTAATTGTAAAAGCAGCGTATTAAATCTGTAAGAGTGTGACTGTAAGTTAATGGAATTAGTTTCCATGTGTTGTTTATTGAAATAATTTCATTACTTTATGGTCTCACCTCAAACATTTAAAGGTCCCGGTAATTATTTGATGGCTAAATGTGATTGTCCTTTTAAAACAAAAAATGGCATTATTGATCCATTGTGACTCTTGACCCATAATTTGGTTTGATTTCCTTTTCCCTTTATGGACAATGGCTTCTCATCCATTTCATCACATAACGAGAGACAACTTTTGGGAGACACTGAATGGGATGAGGAGTACTGGGTTGTTCTCTGGGGCAGCATGTACTCATTCATTCATTCAGTCACTCAATCAATGAATAAATGTACTAAATACTTTCTAGATCCCAGAACCCATGCTTTTATTTTTTGTATGAATGAAAGTCATAATCCCTGCCTTCAAAGAACTCAGGGTTTTGTGAGAGCACCCGCAAAAGAACAAGCAATTAAGATAAAGGGTGTTCGAAACGAGTCTAACGGAGCCCAGAGAGGTTACAGAAAAGCATCCTTGGGGAGGACCTAATTAAAGCTCCTAGAGAGGAAGGGCTGAGGGAAGAGTGGTCCAGGCAGAGAGGGTTGCATGTGCTGGAACTGTAGAGAGAACCCTGCTTAAGATGCTCCTTAAACCTGGAGGAGCCAGAGGACAGACAGGAGATGGGAGAGAAGGTAAGGCAAGCCTGGGAAGGTTTTATAAGCCATGCATTTGGTTTTTATGCAAAAACTGGAGCGCAAAGGAAGGATTTAATCAAGAGAATGACTTCTGTCCAATTAGTATCATATTCTAACTGAATTAATCAGCCAAACGTTATGCCTTTTCTTTACCTGTCAAAATGTCCAAACCAGTTTTGTTTTTTATTTTCTATGGTCCAAACTGAGCTGGCTTCCATTTCTGACAGATTTGACTTTGAAATGTTTTTGCTTAGCTGAAAGATAGATTTTTCTTTCTGGCTTGAATTTCTAACTTCTATCTTCCTTCTTTTGCTACCAGCTTGAGTTCTTTCACCATGCAAAATTAGAAAGGTAAATCTGCTTCAAAATATAATTATTTAGGATTTTTTAAAAGACGATATGCTACTTATATAATATTAAGTACTTGCTTTTATAATTATTTGCATTGAGTAAACCAGTTTAGAAACTAGTGTAGGTCATAATTTATTAAATTGAAAAATAGAAGATATTTTAGTTGCTAATTGAGAGTATCACTGAAATCCAGTTTTGTTAAAATTTCCTTAAGACTGGGGCAACAGTCATTAAATGTCTGCCTTCGGCTCAGGTCGTGATCCCAGCGTCCTGGGATCGAGCCCCATATGGGACTCCCTGCTCATCGGGGAGCCTGCTTCTCCCTCTTGAGCTCCTCCCATGCTTTTATTCCCTCTCTCACCATCTCTCTCCATCATAAATAAATTTTTTAAAAATCTTTTAAAAAATTTCCCTAAGACTACAGAACAACTAGGTCTACAGAAATATTTGAGAAAATTTTGCCTTTCAATGTATGTCCATTTCAGATATTTATTTTGTAGTTTAACTGTAGATGGAGAAATATGAATCTGCATTTAAGGAGTACATCCCATCTGACTTTTGTCCCTATCAACTCTTTAGAAATAGAGAATTTTACTCCCTTTTTACTTTAAACAATGAAAGGACCGAAATCCATCAAGACGGTTATTTTGAACATCTTAATGAATAAATTGAGTTGCTACACAGCTGTAGTAGCCACTTGATTTAGAAATGATTGTGAACATACCCCAAAATCCTGGCTTGACTGTACAACCAACCAATTTGAGCCCTGCACATTGGCATGCTCTAAGAATAGTGGAGAATTTCAGATTGGGGAGGATTAGAGCCCTCTTAGTGCGGGCCGCCACTGATAGAACCCTTCCCACCTGTTAGTTGTGGAGACAGATTGCACGGAGGGAAACAAAGCTCTATGACCAATGCCCTGTGGAGCAGAGCAGCGAACAAAGATGTAGATGGAGCTTGCTGGGATTTCCCTGAACCAAATATCTTACTCCCTCAATGATCTTAGCAAAGGAAAGTATCTTATCCTTCCACTTCAGTGATCCAACATCCTTCCCATGCTTCCTCTGTTTCAGTAGCTTCAGGCCTATGGTAACCCAAAGAGCATTTTACCCCAAGATATTTTATTATTTAGGACATTGTCAGTGTTAATAGGACTTCCATTCGAATTTTCCAATTTTGGACACGTGGGATTAAAGCATTACGTGAAGGACATTGTCAGACTAATCCCTGACTCCACAATGGCATTGTTCGTGTTGCCCTATATAGATAGGATCGTCCACATTTGGGTTTATAGGATGACTGTCATTAAGTTGAATGCTCTTACTGGGACTCTATACTCTTTTATTTAATGCTTTGCTCAGGGCTACTCACAGTAAGTGTTTTAATGGCTCTATGAAGTGTTTTTGCTTTTGTTTTTCACCTTAATAGTAGACTGAAGAAAAAAATCCGCATGATGTTGCTGGGAAAATTGTCATTACTGGAAAATAATACAGGTTCATCTCTCTGAATTAAAAAAAACATGTTACTTCATCTACTCCCTAGACACAATAAGTTTCAAAAATTGAATGAAAATAAAAACAAAAACACCTCCATTATAAACTTTCTATTTTATTTAAAAAAGAAGAACAATTGGAGCATCAGCTTAGATTTTTTTTAGGGGCATATATAAACAGATACAGTTTATAACCATGAAGACTCACATGGTAACTTAATGTGCCAAGCACTCTTCCAAGCAGTTCCTTCTTTACAGAAACCCTACTTAAAGTGGCTATGGGGACACCTGGGTGGCTCAGTTGGTTAAATGTCTGCTTGAACTCAGGTCATGATCCCAGGGTCCTGGTATTGAGCCCTACATCAGACTCCCTGCTCAGCGGGGAGTCTGCTTCTCCCTCTGCCTGCTGCTCCCCCTGCTTGTGCATGCTCTGTCACTCTCTCTCTCTGACAAATAAATAACTTTTAAAAATATTTAAAAATAAATAAATTCATAAAGTGGCTGCCTATGATTCTATCCTTATTTTCCAGGTGATGAAACAGGCACAGAAACAGCCGAGTGGCAGAGTAGGATTGGAACTCTGAGCCCCACCTCCCCAGGGTGCAAAAGGCCATTTTACTGAGTGCCTCTTGCCTAGATGGAGAGCTCAGGTTCTCTGCAGTGGGCACACTTTGGCAAGCCTAGTCTCTGGAGGAAAAGACTTTTAGTTTGATAGTGTGACCATCTTCAAACAAAGAAATAAGCCATTTTGCTGTTGTTGCTGCTACTTTTATTGTTGTTGTTATTGTTTATTTGTTTTAATCCTTGGGGAAACAAACAGATTCAGGGAACACAAATGTTTCACCAGAAAAACCCAACAGGAAAATGGGAAGTAGACCAAGTAAAGGAATACTTCAAAGGGGCCCTAAAACTAATCAGCTCTGTAACAGATGTGACCAAAATTCAATTAGAATTAGGGACAGGAAATAGAAATCATTTAGGAAATGCTGGTCTTAAAAAATGCACTATAAAAATGCTTGGGTTTTCAAAACCAGAAAGCCATTAAAATTGCAAGTGGTTGTTCCTAAGGAGACCAATAATTTTTATCCTCATCTTATTATTGCCATTTTCTTTCTTTCTCCCCCCCCCCCCATTTTCTGATATATTTCTATTCAAACAAAGCTCCAAAGCAGACTGCAATTTAAAAACTCTTGGTTGTTTCCCTATGCATCACTGGCCCTTTCATACTAAAGTTCTCACTGGGAAAGGTAGCAGATCCATTCACTGGGGGAAACTCAGTGTTATTCACAACAGGAATCAATTGACAAGGGTCCTTGAAAGGATCATCAATATTAGGAATCATCCTGTATACAGCATACAGTGTATGACAGCTTTGATTTACTAACCCATATACTCATTAAAATTAGACTCAGAAAACACTTTTAAAGTCATTTAGTCTAACTCTGAACTTGTTGTTTTGTGTGGTTTTCATAGATATAAATCCAGAACCTGTTTGAACTCATTTCTAGGTCTTTTCCCTCAAGCTCTACTCTTTATTTTTCCCTCTCTAAAATATTATTCTGCTGGTAATGAATAATTTATATTTGCTACTTCTGTGTTACCCTCATTATACGTTCCTCCCCCACAAGATAAAAACCTCAATCTTGCTATTTGCTTCATTCAAGTATCAATCAATGACCTCTCTCTAGTATGTGTGCTGTAGACGCCAGGGGGCTTTTTTGCAGACTGGTTTCTTTTTATTAGATCTGTATTTTTTAATGATGATTAAATCTTTATAATTCTCATATCTGAGTCAGAAATAAATTTGAAATTGTTATTTTAATTATAATCCTGTTGATTCAAACTCCAGAATAACGAAAATTTGTTCTTAAACTAAGCTAGGTGAGAGAGACACCACAGAACTATGATTGTGTGAATGTTCCATTCTCTTCTTTTGGATGCAAATTATAAGTCATTGAAACATAACTCTGGAATGCAGAAGACACACATTGCAATTTAAAATTTTGGCCATGTCTCCATGATAGTAGACAATAGTCAAAAAGTGAAAACACTTATTTGTTCATCTCACAATAGTCATTTTGCATGAAAACACCCTATAAAAATGAATGACTTTACTGCCCTTCCCAACTTTCTAGATAGCCTACTTGAATTGGCTCCTGACCAGAGCAATTTGTGGGATGGGAGCAAGATGATCCAATTGTTGTTGGGTATTTTTAAGGGGCTGCTTTGAAGTCTCTTTTCAGAGTCATTTCAGAAGCTAATTGTGGGGACAAGAAGATCACTATTTCACTCTGCCATTCTTCAGTGGGGAGAGGATCTACCTTGCCTCCAATAGCCATTGTAGCAACAATAACCTTCACAGAAGGAAGTTCAGTTGGAACATCAGCAATAAGACAGAAGTAACTACAGCTAGTAACAGAGCCACAGAAGCATCTGACTTTTGAACACAATCTTCCACAGCACTCACTACCATCATTTTTGGAACACATTACTTCTGAGAATTCCAGGGCTGACTTACCCCTGTTTTGACACCCACCTGTCTAGCTTCTCTAGGGTCCAAACTAAGAGCATCTCCAACACTGTCACCAGGCAATACTATTGTCACGATGCTGATGACTAGGGATCCCTAGAAATCAATCAGGTGAAATTTCCCCTTCCAAACCACACATACACCTTGTTTCTTCTGTTGGAATTTCTGCTGCTTCTTCTGCCTAACAAACCTGGGAACTCAAAGTCACTGATTAAAAGCCAGTATTTTATATTGAGAAAGGAGGTCCCAGCAGGTACTTCTTAACCAAGTTTACTTCATGGGGAGGGTAAGGTAAGGGATCTAGAGAACCTTGATGAAACTGTAGCTTCAGCCCAGATAAGTACATCTGAAGAGCTGTAATTATGATGGATCAGAGCCGAAAGAGGTAGGAGTGTTGGAGATATTAGTTATTCTTTAAGTCATTCCATTTTTTAAAGTTATCCATTCCTAATTCATTGACCCCAAACAGATTTACTGAGATCCAGCATGTACCAGACACTGTCCTAATTACTGGAGATATGGAAATAAATAAGGTATACATAGTCCCAGGTTTCATGGAATGGGCAGTCTAGTAAGAAATAAAGATATTAAATAAATACACAAAGGGCTATTTAATCACATATGTGATAAATGTCATATAAACCTCTACGATTTTCTCCAAGCACCAGACAATTTGCAGAAGCCAATTTGATAACAGTAAATTGATTCATTAATATCATGTAAGAACTACTAGCAATTAATTTTTTTCTACTATTTGCACATTTTGAGGGATTAAAAAAAGTCTCTTCATAAGAATTCCAATAAATATTATCATTAAAATTTTAGTTCAATGTATGTTGTAAATAGGTGGCAAGTTTATTATTTTAAAAGATAAAACTATTATATAAGGGAAACACAAGATTTGTATAAGGTACTTTTGAGCACTGTTAACTATAGTAAAACTACATTCTAGGGGTTTGCCTCATGAAGGAGAAATAAGATATACAGTGAAATAATAGCACAATGAAAAATATGAGATAAAGCCCATAAGAGTCAATGTATATAATAAGTGTTATTTATATATTTTGAAGTGAAAACTATAATGCACAAACTAATAGTTTTGCCCTGATTGATAGACTTACATTAAAAGTTTTATTAAGGTTTTTTGTTTGTTTATTTGCTTTTAGAAAGGGAGGAGTGAGGAAGGTAGAGAGAGGGAGAGAGAATCTTTTTTTTTTTTTTAATATTTATTTATTTATTTACTTACTTATTTGACAGACGGAGATCACAAGTAGGCAGAGAAGCAGAGGCTGCTGGTGTGGGGAAGCAGGCTCCCTGCTGAGCAGAGAGCCCAATGCAGGGCTCGATCCCAGGACCCTGAGATTATGACCTGAGCCGAAGGCAGAGACTTTAACCCACAGAGCCACCCAGGCGCCCCAGAGGGAGAGAGAGAATCTTTTTTTTTTTTTAAGATTTTATTTATTTTATTTGACAGATAGAGATCACAAGTAGGCAGAGAGGCAGGCAGAGAGAGAGGAGGAAGAAGGCTCCCTGCGGAGCAGAGAGCCTGATGCGGGGCTTGATCCCAGGACCCTGGGATCATGACCTGAGCCGAAGGCAGAGGCTTTAACCCACTGAGCCACCCAGGCGCCCTGGAGAGAGAGAATCTTAAGCAGACTCCACACCTAGTGCAGAGCTCAATGCGGGGCTTGATCTCAGAACCCTGAGATCATGATGTGAGCTGAAATAGAGAGTTGGATATACAACTCTCAACTCTCAACTCTCAAATAGAGAGTTGGATATACTGACTAAGCCACCCAGGTGCCCCTTATTAAGGTAATTTTTAAGAGCTACTACACATATAGTAATATAAAGAGTAAATCAGATGAAATCTCAGCAATTCCAGGGAGTGAGGGATATGTAAGTGAAGATGGGGAGAGGTATTAGACTGGTTAGCAGAAGCCAGATGGACCATTTGTGTGAAGGATGAAGTAATGGGGGTAGTTGAGGGAAGAGAAGCAATAGAAGATGTTTTATAATAAAAATTCAAGGTATGTCTGGAGACAAGCAGGAGGCCAGTTGGTGAAAATAGAGATTTATCGTATTGTTAAAAGAAAGAACACACAGAATGGGATCTAACTGTGGTGAACTTTGAATGCCCAGCTAAGGTGTTTAGATTTTATCAGATAGTTTATGCCTTTGAACAATGGTGTGGGGACAGGAAAGTGTTATGATCAAAGTAGAAAAATCAGTCTGGATGCAACACACATAACGAGGGTGACATTGTATATTTTAATTACTCAAGGTAGTAGCTGGGAGTTGAGGAATAAATACATGAATTAGAAGATCTTTAAAATCACTTATGTTGACTTGAGCATATGGTAGGCACATTTCCCAGGAGCATATTGACCTTCTGTTAAACAAAAGATAAAAAGAAAAAGGATAAAGAATCTCTCTTCTCCCTGAAAAGGAAGGAGGTAAAAGATGAAATAAAGGGATATTTGTAAGTCCATCTGTTGGTAGTAAACAGAGTTGAAACGCTGCTTGGGTGCACAACTTTATTCATGGCTGTGAATGTTCGTAATTGGGGGAAGTGCTGTAGAAATGACTGGATTGAGAATCAGCCCATTTAGAGGATTTGGTTGCAAAGGACTGGGAACCGTTATGTGGCGCAAATAATGCAAAGTTGGCCATTCGCTGATGTGTGCGTTACTGTTGCAAACAGTTCTGATCGAGGAGGGGAAAAGCCATGGAAATCAATGTTGTCATTTATTTCAAAGGAGCATGGGAATACACATAACCTGAAGCTTTGACAAATCGAAGTGTGTTTACCCCAAGCATCTGGATGCATGGCCAGGGCTCCTATGAGAATGGGTGTATGGATGTGAGAGGGAGGGTGGTGGTAGGGAAAGCTAATAACACCTCTAGGTTACCTTTCTTTTTCTTTTCTTTTTTAAAAAAATGTTCCTGAAATCTTTAAGATAGACAGGCTTACACCTTTGAGGCCTGTACTAATTTCTGAGGCTCAGTTTTACTCTTTCCATTTAGGCATTAATCAGGAAGATGGTCTTTTTGAAGTGTGAATCATGAATAGTGACTATGAAACCTTTTAAGAATGTAGTAGGAAAGATATTAGCACTTTGGGGATGGCTGCTTAGTGGAGTGAGAGAGCTAATGAATACTCTAAGTTATCTAGCTCTTTTTATCTATGGTAATTAGCTTTAACAAGGCAAGTTAAAAAAAATTCTTCCTAAGTCTTGCACAGTGTAACTTCCCACTTAGCATTTCTTGTCTCCTTACAAGCCTTATAACCGGAGGCAGTCCCAGATATTCCCCACGGGAAAGATGTATTTGAGAGTTATGCTTACGGCACTTGCCTTTATTAATTTTTTGAAAGAAATAACATTTTAACATTCATTTTAATGTTTGAGAATTCAAGAATTTGGGGGTTGGATTTAAGCATTATTGTTGGAATTCTGTAAAAAAAATAGAAATAAGGTACAATGACAATAAATAATCAACCAAACACATCTTAATTAAATATAACGGAATTCCACATCTGTTTTTAAAATATACAATTTCTCATAGGAGTCTTCTTATCATAATTTGTTAAACCATTCCAAGGCATTATAGATATAAACTATCCTGTTTGATACTTGTCAGTAGACAAGAGATTAATCTAGAATCCCAGTTCTGTCTTTGTAATTTGACTGAACAGATCTAAAGCACCTTCTTTCCCTTTGTGTGGAAAATAAGCACACACACACACATACATACACACGCTTCTGTTTTTCAGAATTCTTAACCACACCCCCACCTCCAATGTCATTCTGCCATCTGGTTGCCCAGTTCTGTAACCAGTGGCTCCTTAAGATTGAGAGAGACTTCTTATTGATCATCTTACTTTCCACAGAATTTATTGGAGGTTGACACCCTCCCTGCCATTTTTTTTCCTTGCAACAGTGGAAGGGGCCATTCATTATAGAGATGGCTCCATTAAAAAAGCAACCCCAAAGTTCTAGTAGATTAAGCCATTTAGCTGCAGAGTAAAACCCTTCGCAATTTTATGATAATTGATGCCCCCCCATTCTTTCCTTATGAAGTTAAAAGACTATATTTGGATTTTCCTTTCATTTTCTTATAAATGCTCTTTGGACTTTTATATCATATCATGCTGTATTCTTTGAGCAGAATTCCTGGCTATAGTTCTTTGTTCTTCTTTATATATTGGCAGACTTAAAAATAGAAATCATTTTACATCTACTTAGCTGATTTTGACATTTTCTCTACTTATATTAGTTTAAGGCATCTTTGGGTCACTTCGGTCTCATTTTTTTTCTGTTTGATCTCTGTGTTTGGCTGCGTTTGTGATAAAGGAGGGCTGAAGCAGAAGCTGAATCCAAACTTCAGTGCGTTCATGCACCTGTGAATTTCCCTGGAGAAGTTCTGCCCGTTACATATGGCTTGTCTCTACTGAAATAAAGGTTTTGATCAAATATTCAGGCAGGACATTTTGTGTGTCTTGGGTACAGTGAGAATCTTGCCTCTTTGCCTCCCTCACATGATGAACACCTTGACTATGTCTGTACTCACCTTTCTCTCCATTGTCCTGCACAGCAGGCATTAACAAATATTTGCTGAATGAACGAATGTGCAAATGAATGAATGTCCCATGAAGGACTAATCCTGGGGTGCTGATTATAGTTTGTTTTCACATTATTCCAATATCCAACTTCACAGCCCTCTCTCAGGAGACTGCCTGCTTGAGTTCCCTGAGGAATTACAGAAAAGTAGAACAGATAAAAAATGTGTAACAAATCAGTAGTGTGTAACAAATCAGTAGTGGGGCAAGAAAAGGAACCCAGAATTCTCTACCTCTGTATATCTGTACACTGTTATAAGTTCACCCCTCTAGGCTCTATAAATTACTTTTGCAGAAATTAGAGGATTTTCCTTAACAAAAATTCAAATATAACACTTCTCTTTCACTGATTTTATTAATTTGGCAGTGGATTGGAATGGTGAGTCTGGAAGTGGGAGGATTTCCTGAAAGAGAGTCAACCAAATATTCAACTAACTGATTAACAGAATAATCGTGGGCATTGAAAATTCCCTTTCATGAGTTAAGATTTGCAGGGCTGCAAGCCTAGACAATGAGATGCATGTCATGTGGAGACTTCTGAGAAGGAATGAGCTCTTTCTGTGGGTGATTTGGTTGGTCAATACCCTTAGTTATTTTGGAATCATTTGTTTATAACTTACTCTAAACCAGATGGCTTTCTGTTTAATTTTCACTATTAAGAGTAAGAAAAGTGAGCCCCAAATATGTCTTATTTTATGATTTTCAATCATGTTCCTCTTTTGTTAGAAGTACAAGAAATTATTTTTTTTAAGAAATATATGTAAGAAAATAAAGCAGAACACTGAAAGCATAGCAAAAAAATTGGAACATCCTTTTTGGTGTTCTGACTGGCCTACTTACCAGTGGGTGTTTTTCTTTAATTCAGTATCTGGTAATGATCAATATATTTGAGAATGTATCTTGGAATTAATTGTCAAATTGAAAACTCCTCCATTTCTCTACCCCGTGTCCCAAGCAAAATTAATCTTTCCAATCTCTCTACTTCTGTAATATTTTGTACATAATTCTAATTTTGTTTGTCACATTCAGAATGATATTCTAACCACTTATCTTTTTCCCTTTGCTGGAACGTGAGATCTGCATCTCATTAATCTCCCCACCCCCCACCATGAATGCCCAGTATGTGTTAGGTGGAATGGGGACCACTGAGAAGTAACAGTTGATGGTGATTTGGGAGATAAAATGGCTTATCAAAAAAGTACGCTGGATGTGCAATTGTTCCAAGTTTAGCTTTGTGGTCACATGACTGAGCCATCTAACCTTCTGAATTCCAGTTCCCTCCTTTATGAGAATAGTTACAAAGAAGAATCAAAAGAAAGATGATGTGTGAAGTGCTTTCAGATCCTTAACTATTTACTCAATTAATATGATAATCATGCTAAAATTTTAGCCGAGAATGCACTTTAGGTCTTCCTGCTCTTCCTGAACATGTTTCAGTGAAAATTACTGATTTTACCTAAAGTTTCAAGATTTGGGAACTTATCCACAAATACCCTTCACTTCATGTTGACATTATTTGACTTCCTACTATGTTCGAAGTGCTATGATGAGTTAAAAGGGCATTGCTAGCACCTTCATAAACTACAGTCTGACCACAGTCACGACACATTGTAGTATAATGTAAAACAGAGAGAGTAGAAGTTTGCTACTTTTATTTTACCAAGTCAGCATGGATTTGGGAGGCAGGTAGACCTTTGTTAACATGTCCACACTCAGCCTCCATTTTTTTTCCCTCTGTAAAGGGATGACAAGACCTGCCTCATAGGGTTGTAATGCATATTCAACACCAAGGGCAATGCCTGATATACAGAAGACATTCAGCCAATAGTAGCAATTTTGATCATTATTCAAAGAAGAGAAAAGTCAATGTGGGCTGGAAGAGTAAGAGGTGGGGTTTATCAAGGACTTTGAGCATGTCTTAGATGTAAAAGCAGAACCCAAATTTGCATGGATAAAAGCTCAAAGATAACTGAATTAATATCAACAAAAACCCAGGACTCAAGCTAGAAACCTGTCTGTCAACTATAGTTCCTTTCTTCCCCTCATACTTAGCCCTAATACTCAATTCACTGCTGAGTTCTCTCAATTCTAACTTTCAAATATTTCTCAAACTTATGTAATTCTCACAATTCCTACCACACCACTCCGTTCCCAGCACTTCTTTCTAGCCACGATCCTTCTAGCTATTCTCAGTCCCAAGAGTGTCCTCCACTGTCTTACCACAAGGGTTTTGAACATGCTGTTTGTTTAACACAGAACACTTAGTCCCCAGACACTTTTCCTTCCCCACACTGAGTACATGCTAAACACAGATACACTTGTGTCTAGAAGCCTTTTCTCCAATTTGTTGCCTATTCGTCTTTCTCTGTCCTTTACTACAATGTAAGCAGAAAAGGCACCCTGCTAGGTGTGTCTGGGTGGCCCAGTTGGTTAAGCATCTGACTCTTGATTTGGGCTCAAGTCATGATCTTAGGGTTATGAAATCAAGCCCCATTACAGGCTCCGTGCTCAGCGGGAAATCTGCTTGAGATTCCCCCTCTCCTTCTGTCCCTCCCCCTGACTCATGCTCACATGCTTCTCCCTAAATTAAATAAATATTCTCTTGCCCTAAAATAAATAAATACATCTTAAAAAAAAAAAAAGAACTCTGCTAACAATCACAGAAGCCCAATTTCCACAAGTTCCTAGTGCCATGTCTAACAACATCCCTGTATCCAACCCCCAAACTTTGCCTTTCTTTCCATTACTATGGATGAATTGACCCCCATTCTATCTGCCATGAACTTCTCTCTGCATGTATAGATTCCATCCCTTCTCACCAAAGGAAGGACATTGTGGCAGATGTTCTACATTTTCTCCTACATCATCACCTTCCCTCTCTAACATTGTGTATGCAAATATGCTAAAATATATCCCCTTCTTAAAAAAAATTACCTTAACTTAAGGTGTCACCCTTCTAATCATCTCTCTCTCTCTCTCTCTCTCTCTTTTTAAAACAAGGTCTCTTGGGGCACCTGGGTGGCTCAGTGGGTTAAAGCCTCTGCCTTCGGCTCAGGTCATGATCCCAGGGTCCTGGGATCGAGCCCCGCATCTGGCTCTCTGCTCCACAGGGAGCCTGCTTCCTCCTCTCTCTCTGCCTGCCTCTCTGCCTAGTTTCTCTCTGTCAAATAAAAAAAAAAAAAAAAAAAAAAAAGAAGAAGTTCTTCAAAAACAAAGTCTCTTGAAAAAGTTGTCTGTTCTGGCTTTCTCTGCTACATCTTACTCCATTCTCTCTCTGACCATGCTAATCAGTCTTTTGTCCCCACCATTTTTACAAATCAGTTCTTATCAATATCACCACTGACCTCCACATTGCCAGATTCAATGGTGAGATCTTAGACTTCATCTTTCTTGATTTTTTTTTAAAGATTTTATTTATTTGACAGACAGAGATCACAAGTAGGCAGAGAGAGGAGAAAGCAGGCTCTCTGCTCTGCAGAGAGCCCGATGCGGGGCTCGATCCCAGGACCCTGCGATCATGACCTGAGCCAAAGGCAGAGGCTTTAACCCACTGAGCCACCCAGGCGCCCCCATCTTTCTTGATTTTTGACACAGCGGATTCCCCCTTCTTTTTTTTTTTTTTTTCCTTGAAGATTTTAATTATTTATTTGAGAGAGGGAGAGAGTGAGGGAGTGCACCAGCAGGGGGAGGGGCAAGGGAGAGGGAGAAGCAACCTCCCTACTGATCAGGGAGCCCGACAAGGGGCCTGATCCCCGAGCCAAAGTCAGATGTCTAAACATCTAAGCCACCCAGGTACCCCTACTTCCCTCTTCTTGAAATTCTTCCTCCACTTGGTTTATTGGGCACCTCTACCTTGATTCTCTCTTATCACTCTTTCTCACTCTCCTTTGCTGGTTTCTCCATCCCAGCCTCTCAAGGTACAATCTCTTTCTTCTCTTCTATTTTCATTTGTGTCTCCAGGCAAACAAGTCTCATAGCTTTAAATGTCAACTGTGTGTTGATGAGCCCAAACAACATAAATCTCAACCTCGCTACTGAATTCCAGACTTACTGCCTATTTCTTGTTGCTCAGTTTCTATTAAACATTTCAAACTTATCTTGGGCAAAACTCCAATTCCCACTTCCTGCCCAAAACCACTCCACCCATAGACATCCCCAGTTGAGTGCAGCTCCTTTCTGCCAGTTGCTTAGCCCCTAAATTTGAGAGTTTGTTTTTAACACTCTCCTCTTCACATCCAAAGACCTTGGAGTCTTCTCTACATCACATCCAGTTTATTAAGAAATACATCTAGAATCCAGTTATCCCAGCCACTGTCATCGCCCATGTGGATAATCCTGTCTGGTCTCAAATGTTTCCACCCTCACTTCCTATAGTCTTTTATCAAGGTGGCATCCAGAGCAATTACTTTATTTATTTTATTTTATTTTATTATTATTTTTTAAAAAATATTTTATTCACTTATTTGGCAGAGAGATAGAGAGCACAAGTAGGCAGAGCAGCAGGCAGAGGTGGGGGGGAAGCAGGCCCCCCGCTGATTAGGGAGCCCGATGTGGGGCTCGATCCCAGAACCCTGGGATCATGACCTGAGCCAAAGGCAGATGCTTAATCGACTGAGCCACTCAGTCACCTCCAGAGCAATTATTTTAAAATATAAGTCATAATGTGCCATTCCTCTATTAAAATATTTTCTAGGTTTTTTTTTTTTTTTTTGTCTCTAATAAAACAGAGTCAAACTCAAGCTCTTTATGGTGGCCCTGCTCTACCTGTCTGACTTTATCTTCTACTAGTCTCTCCCTTTCTTAGTTTGCAACCCCATAGGCCTCTTTTTGGCTTTTACTACACACTCCAACATACCTCTACCTCAGGGCCTTTGTGCTTGCTGTTCTTTCTGTCTGGAATCTTTTATCCCCCAAATCGTGAATCGCTCTCATTTACCTCAGTGCTCTGCTTGCTTGTCATCTTTTCAGTGAAATCTTATTTGATCATTCCCATCTTTCCTTTTGGCATATCCAATTCTGTTTGCCTTGCTTCATTATTATTATTTTTCCTAGCAGTTACTGCTTCGTGATATATTTATCTGCTTGTTTATTGTCTGTAATGCACTGATGACAGGATCTTTATAGTGCCCATCCCCACCTCCATTTATCATCATCCCCAACCCTAGAAAAATATCTGGTACATGGAATGTGATAAAAAAAAATATTTCTTGAATGAACAAATGAATGAATGAGGCCCTTAGTTGGCCGTGGGAGACTAGCGAATCAGCCATTCCTTCTAGCTCTACAGCACAAATGTGTTAGCATGGACATACTCTTGTGCATGTTACATGTTATGTTTTTAAATTACTTAGCAGTTTCTCTGCGTTCTTTTTAGAGATTTTTTTTTTCATTTCTTGTTCAGACTTCTGCCTTGACATACCATCAATTTAACTAAGCATGTAGACATCAGCAGCCTTAAAGCTGAATTATATTAATGCTTTCACAATGGTCTAAGCAATTGTTTTGCTTTTAGGATGGCTGGCTCTGTCAATTCTATTCATGTTCCAAATGCCATTGAAAAGCCACTGAATATTACACAAAGTATGCCAATATGAAAAATATCAACTGCCATTTTACTTCAAGCTGGGCTTCTGCACAGCAAACTGTTCCAAATGTGGAGAAAACCAAATCCAAGTCACCTTAAGCAGGAAGACAGATGTAAAACAGCCAATAACTTTCCTAAAACAGAAAACAAACTTACTGTGTTCAGCCAGTTAGAGACACATATTATTGTATTATTTTTTTTAACATTTTTTGACCTGTCGCTTGTATCAAGTTTTTCATGCTTTAATCAGAACCATTTTATCATTTTTGCAAAGATTTTTTAAGACATGAGAATCCCATTGTAGATTGTTATAGTTGGCTTATTTGCTAATTTGCTCTTGTGATTCAAAGCTCAGGTGTTATCATCAAGCAGATCTCAGTTTGAAACTAAGCTTTTGAATTCCCATCTTAGCAAAGTTCTAAGATTATATAACATTTCTAAGATTCAGTTTCCTCATTTATGAAATGGGAAGAATACGTTTATTATGATGGTGGAAATAAACAAATTATATATAGCATTTACTAGTACTTAAAATGCATTTCCTAATATTTCTGTTGTTGTTGATTATACTGTCAGGAAGATTATTTATTAAAAGCTCATAATTTGGGAAGTACGTTCATCTCCAAAAGCAAACTTTGTGCTCCCTTCCTAAATGAAGCTTATTATTCTGAATGCATGGACGTGACCCCCTAAAATGCAATGTCTACTTCTTTCTCCTTGTCAGGCCCGACTTATTTCTTTAGAATTAAGAATTAAGGTTTTCAATGAGAGTGTATCTTCTGAAAAGAAGACAAGTTAGCATGGTTCTGGGTTTGCCTTACTTGCATAAATATGGTCTATTTTAAGAGAAGATCCTTATACAGCTACAGCACCCTTTGTCCATTAAAAAAACATACACCGTATAGGATGAGTCTAATAATGAGGAAGTGGACTACACATCTAGTGAGTTCATGACAAGTGCTGAAGAACTCATTAAGCAACAAAGATACTCTTCAGATTCAACCAGAAGGATTTGAAAGGCAAATCACTTCCTGCAAAAAGTAGGCCACAATATTTAGACATAAGCCTAAAACTAAGAAAATTTAAATAGTTACAACAACTTTGTTTATATAAACAGATTATGAGTTTAGTCTCTAGGTAACACAAATCAATGCAAAATATATTTTAATTGAGAGTGTAAGCATTATCAGCCAAAACTGGTTAGAAATCAACAATTTGGATCTAAACACATTTATCCTCTTCAAACATTTATTACTTTTGTTTGTAACCTCCGAATTTCCCTTTTCCATTTTATTACAGATTTAGCTATGAATAGTGAACACCAGATACTCTGAGCTTGTGTTTCAAACAACAAAAACTGGTAACTGGCAGATACCAAAAACCTCAAGAAACCCAACCTGCACATGAATAAGAATCCTAAATAACTTAATTATAATATCCAGCTGATATGTTCCATTGAAACAGTTATTTTGGTATGGACTGATATTTAATGCAAAGTTGGGAGTAGACATAAAGTTACCATGTACAAGGACATGACACAGAGAAGCATTATTGACCTTCCTGAGTCTGGTTAAATAGACATTTCCCTTTCTTTGGGTCAAAAAAGTGCTACTAATCTGAGACAAGAACATGATAAGGTCTGGAGCTTTGCAGGATAACACTCCAATCATGTTTGGCTCATGAATATATATTAGTGGCTTCAGAATCTAGGGCATGCACTGTCTTTTAAATGCATTGGGAAAAAATGACATTAATGAAAAGAAGGAATTATGGGGAAGTAAGACCTTGTTCTGTCAAGTTTAGTACCTATTCTAAAAACAATGATTCAGAGTTTTAAGCTAAAACCGTCTCTTCTAGTTAAAATTCCCTTCTGACCAAATAGTGATGCATAGAACTTTTCAAAGTCACATGGAAATTAGTTTTGGTAAAATACCCTCGGTATTTTTAAGTGACTCTCCAACAGATACTTATTGAGCACCTCCTTGTGTCAATACTGTGACTTTACAAATGAACTACTTATTACCATCAACAGTGGTGTTGTCCAGTATTTTGCATAATAATAATAATAATAGTAATAATAATATTCTTAAAGGAGCTCGAAGAAGTTACTTAGTATTTGTTTGAATAATATTTTTAATGTAGCAGAGTGTTTCCTTCTCTGTAGCTCCTCACAGAACACCGAATAATGGGCATTGTTTCTTCCCTGAGGAGTTCATATTATAAACTAGTGACTCTGCATTTGCTCCACAACTTTTTAGCTCTCTGCTGGGCTCATCTAAGCATCAGAGTCCTCGATGGCTAATAAATGAACATTGTACAAAAAATTCCACTGGGAAATGGTATTCAAATTAGCCCTCCGGGGCATTTTATTACAGTGAACTCCCATAGGTACAAGGAGCAAAATGACGAAGAAGTTCACCCTTGGGAAGGTCATTTATGTGTTTCAGTTTGGCTCTGTGGAATACCTGAAAACCCCCAGAGGCAGCCATAAACCCCCAGAAGGTGCCATTTTCCCCACTGTACATATTTGAGCAAGTGAAAGTTAATATGCATAAGGAGAAGCTGTTGAGGTGTGATGTTGAGGTTCAATGCTGTTCACTAAGTCACTTGAAAAACCAATCTTTAAAGGTGATATGTAATGTATAAATTTGGCTTTCAGTGCTGCTGTATTAAGGGAGTAGGCATTATCATCATATGACCAGTAAGTGTAAATGCTTAAGCAGTTTAAAACACTAAAGTCGGAAGCACTTAAAAGCTCTAGTGAAATTGTCTATAGTGCACAACTAATCTACAGCATCATAAATACTTAAAGATTACATAGTATATTCCTTACTATCATTGTATTTTAAGCAGCTTGCTTTTTGTATGATGATAAGGAGTAAAGAGCTGTAATTTCCCATTTCTTAGTAAAGGAATAAAATGCTTATCTATTTTTCCCTCTATGAAAGTTATTACTTTTTATTCTCTCATCCCCTCCCCCTGCCCCCAACCTCTTCCGGGGACCTGGGTGGCTCAGTCGGCTAAAGTATCTGCCATAGGCTCAGGTCATGATCTCAAGGTCCTGGGATCAAGTCCTGCATTGGGCTCCCTGCTCAGTGGGGAGCCTGTTCGCCCTCTCCCACTAACCCTGTTTGTGTTCTCTCTCTCTCTCTGTCAAATAAATAAATAAAATCTTAAAAACAAAACAAGACAGTATCAGGCCTTGATAAATGGTGGGCAGTGACCCAGAGCTGACAGATTTCAAGACAAGGAAGTTCTGAAAAGTTCAGGAAGGTGTGAGAGATCTGATGGAAGAGAGCAACTGAAGGATGTAGAAGAAAATGCATAGAACTAGGAGGGGGAATTTGAACTCAGATATTAGGAGGTTTGAATCCTGGTGAAAAAAATGTAGTGGTTTGTGAATTAGGGCAAGGTAGAAACTCTCTCAAGTGAAGAAATTTTTCACACCCACTAATTTTTAAGGGAATTACATGAGAGATGCCTTTGAAAGTGCAAAATTTTAAGCAATGTGGTTATTTTTGTCGGTGGGTTTTTTGTTGTTGCTGTTGTTGTTATTGTTTTGATTTGGTTTTATTTTTGGTGGCAGAAGAATTGGTTTGCTTTATCTATTTATTTAAGGATTTTACTTATTTACTTGTGAGAGAGAGAGCACACGCGCACAAACAGGGGAAGTGGTAGGCAGAGGGAGAAGCAGACTCCTCGCTGAGCAAGGAGCCCTATATGGGACTCAATCCCAGGTCCCTGGAATCGTGACCTAGGCCAAAGGCAGGCGCTTAGTGGACAGAGTCACCCAGGCATTCCTGATTTGTTTTTTTAGATACAAAAAAACTGGAACTGGAACAACAGCCATCCCCACCCTCTTCTCCTTGCTTCTTGCGTGAAGTCTCCACGGGCCTGCGTTCTACTGTGACCAATAGATGTTAAATCAGTATTTGAGAAATGAGGAGAGTTTTCTTTTTCCTCACAGTTCTAACTTTTTTTCAATTTAGAATGCGAATTATGTACCTCCTTATAATAGTTTTATGTTTACACGTGCCATCTCATCTGTTGGTTTGTGTGGCTTTTGGTGACCACATGTCACTCACAGTCACGTCGTCCGTTAGTGCTCACTATACTGTTAACTGAATACATGAAATATAAACTGATCAAGCTTTGGCATTTTCCTCTCAATGACTTTTTTTCCTAATGCTTTCTCCCTCTCCTCAATGTTACAACAATTTTATCATTATCATCCAGTAACTGGACCAGGTGCTGGGAATTTGAGAATTCAGGCACACTCTGCATACTTGGGACTACCATTATCAGACATTTAGTGAGCCCTTGCATGCCAACCATCCTTTAGACTTTAGGTATATTTTGCCACTTGAGTTGCACAAGAACCCATGGAGGCAGATATTATTATTATTCAGTTTACAAATGGGAATTGAGGGAATTGAGATTTGAGGAGTAACTTTGCAAAAGACACAGGAGGATTCTAACCCCAGCAGGCTGTCTTCAGGCCCATTCAGAGTAAACAAGTAATGCTACTAGGTATTGTATGCTAAACATTCCAAAGAATTTTTAAAGTGCCTTCAGATTTCAAAAAATTGAAATGCCTCTGTGGACATGCTATTTGGATAGACTTGGCGGCATGAGTAAAACTTGAGTTTGAGTACTAGGTAAGGGCCATAGTAACAATTTGAAACACATAACACAGCACTTACCAGAGACAATTTGTTTATAATTAACTCATTTATGCCTCACAACAGCTCTGTGAGATAGGCACATAATATCCCCATTTTACAGGTGAGGAAAGTGAAGCATAGACAGTTAAATAACTTGCCCAGGTCTTCCAACCAGTGAGAGAAGGGTTTAGAGGAACAGTAAAGAGTAGGGACAGATTGTCCTGATGAAAGCTGTCTAGGAAGTTTAGAAAGACTCAAACATACTCTGCCATATGAGAGCTTTCTCTGGGCAGTGAGTAGGAAAGCACTTGAGACAAGTTATCTCTTACTACTGACAAAGCGTGGAGGGCATTGGATACATTGAATGAGGAATTTACACTTGATTCTACACAGGTATTAGAGTAACATTAAAATTATTCTGAGCATTTATTATTTAACATTTCATTATATATAGAAGTTAACTGCCCTAAGGCTCAGCTTAGACACTTTTCTCTGGGAAGCCTTCTAACCACCTTTCCATCACCAGCTCCTACCATCAAAAACTCCTGCCCACTCCAACAGAGGAGATGGATGCCCCTCTGTTCCCTGAGGACCCAGACATTCTCATCCTCATAATTTTTACCATGTCTTTGTATTTCCTTTCATCATTCTGCCCACAAGCATGAGCTTTAATAACAGAGGAGACCTTCTCTCTAATTTTCCTGTGAATGAATCCCACAGCACTTGGCATGGAGCTTAGAATACAGGAGGTTTTAACTATAATCATTGTTAGTCACGTGAAATATTTTTTGGAAAAAATAAGATATCAATATTAACTATAATGTCTATGATTAATATAGATATTACAGTTTTGTTTCATTACCTGGTTATCTAGAGTGTATGTATTTAATATATCCCTATGAAGTCTCATGCACATCAGGGGTAGGAATCAGACCTTTTTCTTTGTGCCCCTTACAGTTTCTGCTGTAAATGTGATTCCATACTAAGGAGACTCTAAGTATACATTGATGACATCCTCCTTTGTGTGAGGAGGAAAACGGTACATCAAGACGTTTATTTACTGGAAATTCAGTCTGGTAGTTAGCTATTGTGCCATCATGGCATGAATTTCTCCTTTCAGTTTACTGTCCTCCCAAACACCCCTCTAAGTTCTGGCCATGCCTACTCTTCACCACTTCTTACACATACCATAAAGAACTAGCTTAGCTTTCTGCCTTTGTTTATGCCACACCCTCTGATTGGAAACATCTCCTCTGACCTTCTCACTTGGTGAATGCCTACTCAACTATCAGGCTCAGCTTACTGAACCTCCACCCTCAACCTTTCTTTGGTTAGAAGAATGAAATTGTGTCTTCATCCAAGCTCCCATAACATTGGATATCCACTTCCATTAGAGGTTCTACAGGGAGTATTGCCTTCTTTGCCAGTCAGTGAAATTGAAGGGGGCAAAAACTGGGTCCTAGTCATCTCTGCTTTCCAAGCATCTAGTATCGTACCTGCCACAGTAAATAATCAATAATTGTGGGATGAATAAACTAATGCATATAATAAAGTTATAACAATGATATTCATTACCTAATATTCCCTGACGCTCCCAAGGTCACTTAAGTTTCTTTTTTTGTCTTGTTGAAAAGATGGGAAACTGAAAAATCAAATATTCTTTTTTTTACATATTTTTTAAAATTATTTATTTTAATATAAGGTCTTATTTGCCCCAGGGGTACAGGTCTGTGAATCATGAGGCTTACACATTTCACAGCACACACTATAGCACATATCTTCCCCAATGTCCATCACCCAGCCACTCTATCCCTACCCCTCGTATCCCTAAACAACCCTCAGTTTGTGTCTTGAGATTAAGAGTCTCTTATGGTTTGTCTCCCTCCCGATACAATCTTGTTTCATTTTTTCCCTCCCTAGCCCCCACAACCTGCCACTCTGCCTCTCAAATTATTCATATCAGAGATATCATATAATAATCGTCTTTCTCTGATTGACCTATTTCGCTTAGCATAATAACCTCTGGTTCCATCCATGTTGTTGCAAATGGCAAGATTTTGTGGGTCTTTTGATGGCTGCATAGTATTCCATTGTATATATATACCACATCTTCTTTATCCATTCATCTGTTGATGGACATCTAGGTTCTTTCCATAGTATGGCTATTGTGGACATTGCCGCTATAAACATTAGGGTGCACATGCACCTTCAGAACTCTACATTTGTTATCTTTAAGGTAAATACCCAGTAGTGCGATTGCCGGGTCATAAGGTAGCTCTATTTTCAACATTTTGAAGAACCTCCATGCTGTTTTCCAGAGGGCCTGCACCAGCATGTATTCCCACCAACAGTGTAGGAAGGTTTCCCTTTCTCTGCATCCTCTCCAACATCTATCATTTACTGACTTGTTAATTTTAGCCATTCTGACTAGTGTGAGGCAGTATCTCACTGTGGTTTTGATTTGTATTTTTCTGATGCCGAGTGATTTTGAGCACGTTTTCATGTGTCTTTTGACCATCTGGATGTCTTCTTTGCAGAAATGTCTGTTCATGTCATCTCCCCATTTCTTGATTGGATTATTTGTTTTTTTGGTGATGAGTTTGGTAAGTTCTTTATAGATTTTGGATACCAGCCCTTTATATGATATGTCATTTGCAAATATCTTCTCCCATTCTGTTGGATGTCTTTTGGTTTTGTTCACTGTTGCCTTTGCTGTGCAAAAGCTTTGATCTTGATGAAGTCCCAATAGTTCATTTTTGCCCTTGCTTCCCTTGCCTTTGGCGATGTTTCTAGGAAGAAGCTGCTGTGGCTGAGGTCGAAGAGTTTCCTGCCTGTGTGCTCCTCAAGGATTTTGATGGATTCCTTTCTCACATTGAGGTCCTTCATCCATTTTTAATCTATTTTTATGTGTGGTGTAAGGAAATGGTCCAGTTTCATTTTTCTGCATGTGATTGTCCAATTTTCCCAACACCATTTGTTGAAGAGACTTTCTTTTTACCATTGGGCCTTCTTTCCTGCTTTGTGGAAGATTAGTTGGGCATAGAGAAGGTCCATTTCTTGGCTCTCCATTCTGTTCCATTTATCTAGGTGTCTGTTTTTGTGCCAATACCATACTGTCTTGATGATGACAACTTTGTAATAGAGCTTGAAGTCTGGAATTGTGATGCCGCCAACTTTGGCTTTCTTTTTCAACATTTCTCTGGCTATTCGAGGTCTTTTCTTGTTCCATATAAATTTTAAGATTATTTGTTCAAATTGATGGTATTTTGATAGAGATTGCATTAAAAGTGTAGATTGATTTAGGTAGCTTAGACATATTCACAATTTGTTCTTCCAATCCATGAACATGGAACGTTTCTCCATTTCTTTGTGTCATCCTCAATTTCTTTCATGAGTACTTTATAGTTTCCTGAGTACAGATTCTTCGCCTCTTTGGTTAGGTTTATTCCTTGGTATCTTACGGTTTTGGGTGCAATTGTAAATGGGATTAACTCCTTAATTTCTCTTTCTTCTGTCTTGCTGTTGGTGTATAGAAAAGCAATTGATTTCTGTGCATTAATTTTCTATCCTGACACTGTACTGAATTCCTATGTGAGTTCCAGCAGTTTTGCAGTGGAATCTTTTCGGTTTTCCACATAAAATATCATATCATTTGCAAAGAGTGAGAGTTTGACTTCTTTGCCAATTTGGATGTCTTTAATTTCTTTTTGTTGTCTAATTGCTGAGGTTAGGACTTCTAGTACTATGTTGAATAGCAGTGGTGATATTGGACAGTGCTGCCATGTTCCTGACCTTGGGGGAAAGCTCTTGGTTTTTCCTCAGTGAGAATGATATTCGCAGTGGGTTTTTCATAGATGGCTTTGATGATAATGACATATGTGCCCTCTGTCCCTACACTGTGAAGAGTTTTGATCAAGAAAGGATATTGTACTTTGTCAAATGTTTTTCAGCATCTATTGAGAGTATCATATGGTTCTTGTTCTTTCTTTTTGTAATATATTTTATCACACTGATTGACTTGCAGATGTTGAACCCAACTTGCAGCCCAGGAATAAATCCCACGTGGTTGTGGTGAATAATCCTTTTAATGTACTGTTGGATCCTATTGGCTAGTATTTTGTGAGAATTTTTGCATCCATGTTCATCAAGGATATTGGTCTATAATTCTCCTTTTTGATGGGGTCTTTCTCTGGTTTTGGAATCAAGGTAATGCTGGCCTCATAAAATGAGTCTGGAAGTTTTCCTTCCATTTCTAATTTTTGGAACAGTTTCAGGAGAATAGGTATTAATTCTTCTTTAAATGTTTGGTAGAATTCCCCTGGGAAGCCATCTGGCCCTGGGCTCTAGTTTGTTGGGATATTTTTGATGACTGCTTCAATCTCCTTACTGGTTATGGGTCTGTTCAGGGTTTCTATTTCTTCCTGGTTCAGTTGAGGTAGTTTAGATGTCTCTAGGAATGCATCCATTTCTCCCAGATTGTCAGATTTGTTGGTGTATAGTTGCTCATAATGTGTTCTTATAATTGTTTCTATTTCTTTGGTGTTGGTTGTGATCTCTCCTCTCTCATTCATTATTTTATTAATTTGGGTCCTTTCTCCTTTCTTTTTGATAAGTCTGGCCAGGGGTTTATCTATCTTATTAGTTCTTTCAAAGAACCAGCTCCTAGTTCCTTTGATTTGTTCTACTGTTCTTCTGGTTTCTATTTCATTGATTTCTGCTCTGATCTTTATGGTTTCTCTTCTCCTGCTGGGTTTAGGCTTTCACTGCTGTTCTTCAGCTCCTTTTCGTGCAGTGTTAGGTTGTATACTTGAGACCTTTCTTGATTCTTGAGAAAGGCTTGTATTGCTATATATTTTACTCTCAGGACTGTCTTTGATGTGTCCCAAAGATTTTGACAGTTGTGTTTTCATTTTCAATTGTTTCCATGAATTTTTAAAATTCTTCTTTAACTTCCTTGTTGATCCATTCATTCTTTAGTAGGATGCTCTTTAGCCTCCATGTATTTGAGTTCTTTCCAACTTTCCTCTTGTGATGGAATTCTGTTTTCAAAGCACTGTGGCTGAAAATATGCAGGGTATGATCCCAGTCTTTTGGTTGAGACCTGATTTGTGACCCAGGATGTGATCTATTCTGGAGAATGTTCCATGTGCACTAGAGAAGAATGTGTATTCTGTTGTTTTAGGATGGAATGTTCTAAATATATCTGTGATGTCCATCTGGTCCAGTATGACATTTAAAGCTTTTATTTCTTTGTTGATCTTTTGCTTATATGATCTGTCCATTTCAGTGAGGTATTAACATCCCCTATTTTGTACTATTGTTGATATGTTTCTTTGATATTTTTATTAGTTGGTTTATATAATTGGCTGCTCCCATGTTAGGAGCATGGATATTTAAAACTGTTAGATCTTCTTGTTGGACAGACCCTTTGAGTATGATATAGTGTCCTTCCTCATCTCTTATTATAGTCTTTGGCTTAAAATCTAATTGATCTGATATAAGGATTGCCACCCCAGCTTTCTTTTGATGTCCATTAGCATGGTAAATTGTTTTCCACCCCTTCACTTTAAATCTGGAGGTGTCTTTGAGTCTTAAATGAGTTTCTTGTAGATAGCATATTGATGGGTCTTGTTTTTGTTTGTTTGTTTGTTTGTTTTAAAGATTTTATTTATTTATTTGACACAGAGAGAGATCACAAGTAGGCAGAGAGGCAGGCGGCGGGGGGGCGGGAAGCAGGCCCCCCGCTGAGCAGAGAGCCTGATGTGGGGTTCAATCCCAGGACCCTGGGATCAGGACCTGAGCTGAAGGCAGAGGATCAACCCACTGAACCACCCAGGTGCCCCAGATCTTGTTTTTTAATCCATTCTGATACCCTGTGTCTTTTGATTGGGCCAGTTAGCCCATTTACATTCAGGGTGACTATTAAAAGATACAAATTTAGGGCCATTGTTTTGCCTGTAGGTTGCCTCTTACTGTATATTGTTTCTGTTCCTTTCTGGTCTACTACTTTTAGGCTCTCTCTCTTTGCTTACAGGACCCCTTTCAATATTTACTGTAGGGCTGGTTTGGTATTTGCAAATTCTTTTAGTTTTTGCTTGTCCTGGAAGTTTTTTTTTAATCTCTCCTTCTATTTTCAATGACAGCCTAGCTGGATAGAGTATTCTTGGCTGCATATTTTTCTCATTTAGTGCTTTGAATAGATCATGTCAGTCCTTTCTGGTCTGCCAGGTCTCTGGGCATAAGTGCTACCATTCTAATATTTCTACCATTGTATGTTACATACCTTGTCCTGAGCTGCCTTCGGGATTTCTCTTTGTCACTGAGAAATGTAAGTTTTACTATGAGATGACAGGGTGTGGACCTATTTTTATTAATTTTGATGGGGGTTCTCTGTGCCTCCTGGATTTTGATGCTATTTCTCTTTACCATATTAGGGAAATTCTCTACAATAATTTGTTCCAATATACCTTCTGCCCCTCTCTGTCTTCTTCTTCTGGGATCCAAATTATTCTAATATTGTTTTATCTTATGGTATCACTTATTTCTCAAATGCTCCCCCTGTGGTCCAGTAGTTGTTTGTCTCTCTTTTGCTCATCTTCTTTATTCTCTGTCATTTGGTCTTTTATATCACTAATTCTTTCTTCTGCCTCATTTATCCTAGCAGTTAGAGCCTCTATTTTTTATTGCACCTCATTAATAGCTTTTTTGCTTTCAACCTTGTTAGATTTTAGTTCTTTTATTTCTCCAGAAAGGGATTCTCTAGTATCTTCCATGCTTTTTTTTGAGCCCAGCTAGCACCTTGATAATCATCATTCTGAATTCTAGTTCTAACATATTACTAATGTCTGTATTGATTAGGTCCCTAGCCTTCAGTACTGCCTCTTGTTCTTTTCTTTGAGGTGAGTTTTTCCACCTTGTGTTTTATCCAGATAAGAATAGATGAATGAGAGAACAAAATACTAAAAGGGTAGCAACAACCCCAGAAAAATATACTCTAACCAAATCAGAAGAGACCCTAAACTGGGGGAGAAGAAAGGGTGGCAAAAAAAAAAAAAAAAAAAAAAAAAAAAAAAAAA
>NW_019154093.1:71602744-71627253 GCF_002288905.1 Enhydra lutris kenyoni
ATATATATATATATATATATATATATATATACACACACACACACGCACATGCACACATACACACACAAACACACACACAGACACACTAGACTGGTGAATAGAACAGAGCCACACACTTGATTTTGGATGTATTTTGGTCTGTTAGATTAAATTACCTCCAAAAATTTAAAAGAATGAAAAAACTTATATATATACAAATATATGGGTAAAGATGATGAAGGGATGGAATAAAACCATAAAGATGAAAATTTAAAAAATTCTAAAGAGGTAATTGATAAGAAGGTGGTTTAAAAAAAAAAAAAAAAGAATGTGATCAGGCTGGAGACTAGAACAAAGCCATGCACTAAATTTAGGGTATATTTTGATTTGTTAGAAGAAACTGTATCCCAAAACTTTAAAGGAAAAAAATAACCTATATGTTTACAAAACATAAGGTTAAATACAATGAAGGATAAATTATGACTATAACAATGAAAATTTTAAAAGATTTTTAAAAAGGTATTGATAAGATAAAATAATTTAAAAACGTTAAAATTGGAAAGAGGAAATTTTTTTTAAAAAATAGAATAAGAAAAAAATAAAATTTAAAAAATTTAACTTTGAAAGACTAAAGGATCATGGGGAAAAAGCCATGAATTATATGTATTGCTTTCCCCTAGCTCTGGCGTTCTGCAGTCTCATTGATTGGTGAACTTGGTCTAGGCTGGATGTTCTTGCTGATATTCAGGGGGGCGGGGGGGGGGGGTTGCAGTGATTCTCAAATGTTTTTGCCCAAGGTGGAATTACACTGCCCCTTCCAGTGGCCAGGCTAAGTAATCTGCTTGAGTTTGGTCTCGGGAGCTTTTATTCCCCGAATACTTTCCATAGAGCTTTGGAGGATGGGAATGAAGATGGCAGTCTCCTAATCTCTGGTCCCATAGGAGCCGGGAGCTTGGGTCCCCACTCCTCAGTGTGCCCTCAGAGAAAAGCTGTCAATCCCTCCTGTTTTTCCTGGTCTCCAGCCACGCTCCATGTTCACCCAGCCTGTAACTGAGCATTTCTATCTCTGGCGCATGGCCCCGTTTGGCATCTCCAAACCCAGTGGATTCCTGCCATGTGCTCCTGCACCACTCCTCCTGGAGGAGGAAAGAGAGTCTCCCCAGGTCTGCCACTTGTGGGGTCCCTGCTCTTTGAGTGGTCCCTGCTTTTTAGCAGTGGCCTGACTGTGCTGCAGATCACGGTTTAAGGTAACCGCGAGTTGAGAGCCCACTCCTCAGCTCCGTCTCTGCAGCTGGCTTCCCCTTTCCAATACCTGGGAGCTCTGCCACACTCTGACACCCCTGGTCTTTTTGTGACTCTGTAGGTCTTGAGACCACACTATTCCTGTGTGCTCCCTACTTAGCCTCTGGAGCAACGTCCCTCAGTGGAGCAGACTTCTATAAGTTCCAGTTTTGTGCTCCGCTGCTTTCTCACTTTCTGGGAGACTGCCCCTCCCCCTATGGTCTATCTTCCCGAATGTTTCTTTGGATTCACTTCTCCGCATGTCCTGCCTTCTGGAAAGTGGTTGATTTTCTGTTCTTAGAATTGCTACTCTTCTTCTCTCTCCTATTGAGTTTGTAGCTGTTCAGAATGGTTTGATAACTATCTAGCTGAGCTCCTGGGATCTGATGATATTTAGGTCTCTTACTCCTCTGCCATCTTGCTCCAAAAATCAGATATTCATAAGATGTGATTTTTAATGTTTTATTAGCTCAGGTCTTCCAAGAAGCAGATACTGTGACAGGATTAGATATGCAAGAGATTTATTGGGGACAACTTGCATGAGAGAAAAAGATGAGGAAGCTGGGGAAGGTTGGGAACGTTGTCAGATCACCATGCAGATGCCCTATTGAGGAGGGAGAGAGAAGAAATGAAGGTTAGGTAAGAAAAGTTTTACACAACGGTGCATTTCTAAGTAAGTGTCTACAAAGCCAGTCGGGAATCTTTGAGCCAATAATCATCCATTAGAGGAGCCCTATGTCTCCCAAGAACTGGTTGCCTTATTGTCCCTCTGTGTTCAGTGGTTTTCTGGGAGCAGGTCTTGAGAAGTGTAGACTCCCTGGTCAAACACAAAGATGGATTTTGGAGCCCTGCAACCACTAAGGCTCTTGGTCAATCAGACTTCCTATAGTTGGAGATATGAAAGGACATGTTTTCACAGTGACCACAATGGCTTGGAACTCTTGATGCAGTAAGGAACTCTTTATTACTTCTATAAATTCGCAGCTAAACATATTTTCAGTACATGGGACGTGCTTGAAATAATGGAACAATAAAAAATGCATTGGGAATCTTAAATACATTTCAAGTTACTTAGTCTTCAGTATGCTTCAGTTATTAGCAAATTCTGACATTTTACAGAAAAATAAAATTCTTAACTCAGTAAACTAAAAATAGTATAGGAAATTGTTTCAGAGAAAAATCAAGAGTTCTTTTACATGCAGTTTCTAATGAACAGACGTTTGAGTAAGGTCATAGTTTGCTGGATTATCGAGGTTAAATTCAAAAGACTTCCTCAGAAGAATCACATTTAACAAATTGTTGATGCTGCATATCTTGTGAGAAAGAACATATAAAAGTTTGTTGTGTAGAATAGAGCATATCTAATTTATAGAGGTTTTAAATGACAAGCCTCTTCTAAATTCTAGAAGGCTTTTTAAATTTGCATTCTTATAAAAAACCGGTCTCTCTTAGAAGCAACTTCAAGTCTAATAAATAAATAAAACCCAACTGTTATTTCATATAGCTTTTTTTCATGCCAGAAATAAATGATTCAAGATAACATATAGTAGAACCTATAGAAAGCCATGCTATTAAAATCTGCATGATATGGTTTCTCTGCTCAGTATCTGCTCTACTTATCATCCCCTACACTCAACCACATGTTCACCACTTTTTCTTATCTTTGGATTTTTTTTCTCCTGGGTTTCACCTGTTGAAAAATGCCTTTATATTTTATCCCCAACTGTATACATCCATTACTTCCTTGAAGGTACCTTGAGCTGGTAGACTACTCTTTTTCATGAAGGCTTTTCTAAAGAACTGTTCTCTCAATATTCCCTTAGAAGCTACAAAAATAAGAGGAAATAATGTCACTGGGTACTTGTATCCCTTTAACTCCTACACAGTAAATTTGACACCATGCTAGGCACTTGCTCATAGGTTTCTTTTCCTGAAATTGTTTTATGTTTTGTCACATGTAGTAGATCGGAAACTCTTCAGGTTATTAGATTACACTTTGGTTCCTTCAGTATTCCCATTCATGCAGGAGAGCCTCAACAAATGCTTTTTTTCTGCTTGTTTTGTTTCCTATTTAAAATCTCAGTTAGTGTTTATGACAAGAAAACTGAAGTTTGAGGGTTTAATTCATGTGATCTCACTACCTATGCAGAGACAGCTTCTTTTAATTATTTCTATTTTTATTTTTATAGTAGGATTACCTCCATAACTAAAATGCATCTACCTCTCTTTCTTGATTAAAAGTTTTAGACAATATCTACTGATTCCCCATTATGAAATATGAAGCTCCAATAATAACATATCATTATTTTTACTAATTGCTCTCCTTTTTCCATTATTTGATGCTGATTTTACTAATTTAAGTCTTTTGTTGATTATCTTTGTAATTTTAAAAGAAAGTATGTATTTCTTGGTTTCTTATTCCATCAACTTCAGTAAGCACCTTGATTAACCCTATGTGAGAATTTTTTTTTTTAAGATTTTATTTATTTATTTGACAGAGATCACAAGTAGGCAGAGAGGCAGGCAGAGAGAGAGAGAGGAAGAGAAGCAGGCTCCCTGCTGAGCAGAGAGACCGATGTGGGGCTCGATCCCAGGGCCCTGGGATCATGACCGGAGGTGAAGGCAGAGGCTTTAACCCACTGAGCCACCCAGGCGCCCCCTATGTGAGAATTTTAATGCCTGAAACTTTATTCTATTTTTCCTTCTCTCAATCCATTGGTCATCTTCTAATCGTTATTTTTTATGTTCTCAGGACTCTAAGGATTTGCATTTTCCATTGTAACCATAACCAGGGCTTTCATGCTTGACCCCTAAGTTGATTCTAAAAGTTAGAATCCAAGTAGATTTGGGGTTACTATGGCATTGTTGATGTTAGTCATGGATGAACTGAGTGCTATGATTACATTTCCTTCTGTACAACACCAATGCCATGACACTTCTTTGGTCACTCGAAAAAGAGGATTTCTACCATAAAGTCAAATAGATTCTTTTTAAATTACTTCTGATTGCTTGAAATTATGCCACATTATTTTTTTTTTGCTCATATCTGCTTTATATCCAATCTCCATCCTTTTTTCTACAACTTTTCCTTTATTCTTTGTTTTCTTATTGGCAATGGAATATGGAATATATGTTTATTGTAGTCTGAAGCTTTTCACCTACTCCATTATAAAATCTATTTATGTTGTCACCTTTTTTCCCTGTTGACCTCCCTCTTGGATTCATCTTGGAGTTAAACTGTTTTAACAACTAACATGATCACTGGCCAATCAAAGAAGAGGCCCTTGATAACCACCAGTTGGGGCATTCTAGCTGCACAGATGAACAGCCCAGCTTACCAACTTCAGTGTGAATGATTGGTTTCCCAGGCAGCAGGACATCCATCACAGTAGGAATCCTCCTTTCCGTTCTCCTTTTTCACTTCCCTGACTTCTTCTGTTTGTATTTCACTTTTCTAGATTACATCTTTATCTTCTTCTGAAGAGAATTTGGAAATTAACTTTATATGAATTAAACATCTTTATTTTCTCTTCATTCTGGATTGATCATTTGGCTGAGAATGGAATCCTGGGTTGAAAATAATATTTCCCTAGAATTTTGAAAGCATTACTTTATCAACTTTTGACCTTACTGGTTGCTGATGAAAGAAGTCTGGTACTTTCTGAATTCCTGTTCCTTTGTAGAACTCTGTGTGTGTGTGTGTGTGTGTGTGTGTGTGTGTGTGTGTGTGTGCGTGTGTTTCCTTTTACTCAGTCTTCTGAGAAATTTTCTCAGCTTCATACTCCAACCCTTCAGTTGACTTTATTTTGACTATATATTTTTAAAACACAAGAGCTTTTTATTGTACCCCCATTTGTTCCTTTTTCTTAATATCTGTTCTTGTGCCATGGATATAGAGGCTTCTTGAATCCCTTTGGGCATATTAGTTACAATTTTATGACTAATGTCCCTAATCAAAAGAAAAATGCATTTGTTTGCTGTTTTTTAATCCTTTGTGAAACTCAATCATTATGTTCAAGTTTTCAAAATAATTGAGAAACTTGAACCACTTAACATGTTTTAAGCATTGTGGAATTGTGGAATTTTCATATTGTTGGCATAGGACTGAGGAAAAGGAAATAAAAGTCTGTGTGCCCTGCATTTTCCTCAATTCAGTTTGACTCATTTACTTGGCTAAATGGGATAATGTGTATAAGTCAAGCCTACCTAAAATGCAGTTTATGGATTACTGTATGTCTATGAGTTTTTTGTTACCTACCCATGAGAAGATAAGGAACTTGTTCCAGAATGTAAATCAATTAAGTTACTAAGCATAGTCATAGTTAACTGACGTTTTTTCCTAGCAAAGTTTTGCAGTGGAAGAAGTAGTACATTGATTAACACTTTGGCAAAAGCTGCATATCCTATCACAGACAGGGAATAGTCTGCAGATCAGCACCAGTCTTTGGACCATATTTTGAGAATATTGGTAGAAATTAAGACAAGGCATTAAAGAAATGTTGAGTCTGACACATATTTTCCTTAGAATGAAATTTGAAAACTACCATGATCATTCACAGATAGGATAATTAGTTATTTATCTCATTAATAAAACAATAAGGGAACTTTGCTAGTTTCTCACAGTGCAAGTTTTGTTATTTTTCAGTTTGGCAAAATCCCATAAACTCCTACGATTTATTCAATAGAAAACAATCATTGAAGTTGCCAATGAGACAATAGCCAAAACTGTTGTAGAGCTCTACTTGTTGCCAACACTTGCCTGTCCTAGCTCTCTTCCTGAGAGCCCCATCCTGAGGTTTCATACCAGCTGATGTTAACTGATACTCTAAAATCTACAAATCATTGTATATTTTAATAGCGAGGTTGGTAATGAATTATAAATCAATATCTGTCTTCCACTGTAAGTCCCTCCAGAGTTTGGAAATAATCTCTCCATCTCTGTTCACTGATGAAAGGCAAGACTTTTGCAATGCTATTGAGCAGATACTAGCTCCTGAAAACACACTGCAGCATAACTAGGCACTGGTCAGCCCCCTTCTGTAGGCACTCAGGGTTCCATGGTTCTCTTCTTGAACACTTTTTCTCCTGAGGACAAAACTCAGCCAAACCCTACCTCAGTGTCTATTGCCAGTTCGCCACTGGTTCCAGCCAGCTGCAGTTTCCAGAAGTCACATTATGGCTCTGTCCCTCAGTTTCATTCCAGGCCATCCCAGAATGACCTAATTTCTAAATGGAGCTCTTACCATCTTCGCACTGTGCTCCCAGAATAGTACTTTATCCTTCCCTGTGGAGATCATCTTCCCTCAGATCTCTATCACTCAGTTTACATAAGCCTGATTAGGCTACACCATAGTTTAATTTGGTTAGAATCCCTGTGATCTGTCTCAGTCATAACAGCTCTGTTTCCTCATGGGACCTACTTGCTTATCTTTCCCAAGATGCCATGTTGGTGCAGGGCACTGACTGGGACAACTTTATAGAGCCTGCTCCAGCCTTGCAAATCTTCCCTCTCTAAGCTCTACCTTGCCCAATTCCTATGATAAAGAGTGCCAAACACACATGAGTTATGTTAGTCCAAATAACTCCTTAGTTTGTCACTTACTCACTTTTTAAAAAAATTTTTTCAGTGTTCCAAGATTCATTGTTTATGCACCACACCCAGTGCTCCATGCAATACATGCCCTCCTTAATACCCATCACCATGCTCACCCATTCTCCCACCCCTCTCCCTTCCATAACCCTCAGTTTGTTTCTCAGAGTCCACAGTCTTTCATGCTTTGTCTCCCCCTCCAATTTACCCCAATTCACTTTTCCTTTCCTTCTCCTAATGTCCTCCATGTTATTCCTTATGCTCCACAAGTAAGTGAAACCATATGATAATTGACTTTCCCTGCTTGACTTATTTCATTCAACATAATCTCCTCCAGTCCCATCCATAGTTAGGTATTCATCCTTTTTGATGGATGCATAATATTCCATTGTATATATGGACCATATCTTCTTTTTCCATTTGTGTGTTGAAGAGCATTTAATTTTCCAAATTCTTATGGTAACATTTTTCCTTTGTATTTAACAATTGTGCTAGAATGAGTAGGTCAGTTGCTTTCTTGCCATTTCCAATGAGTTCACCTTGTCAGACTTGGTCATTTCAATAGATCTGACCTAAATATCTTGTTACTTTTTCTCTGCTCCATCCAATTTACACACTACTGCCATATTAACGTTCTATAAATTTGCTGCATGAATTCTCGTATCTGTGATAAAGAACCTACAGTGGCTCCCTATGGCATAACAGATGGAGTCCAAGAACCATTGCCTGATGATTAAGCTACATCATTAAGTCAGCCACTAATTCCTACATTCTAGGCTAATTCAGTTATTTAGTCACATGTCCTTAATTGCTGTGTTTAATTTTGCTCATATTGTTATATGTCTTCTCCTTTTCTACTGATTCAATTTTTATGCACCCTCCAAAGCTCAGTTCAGATGTTCTCTTTATGACAACCTTACTTGATTGTATTGACTGAAAGCAATCATTCCCTCTTTTGAACTCCTACTTTATTTACTATAATATCCTTTTATTTATTGTTTACTTATCTCCACTCTTTGTGGTATTATCTCTTTGAGGGCAGGGGTTGACCCTTCATGCATCAGTGTTCACTTATAGTGGCTTACACAATATCGTTCATGTGGAAGACACTCAAAAAATAGATAGTAAATGAATTAATTATTGGTTATTATATACTAAGGAAGAACCAAGAAAGTAACTATTAAGATGGTCACTTAATGAAGTAGGTTTGTGAAAGTCTGAACTAAGGCAAGGACTGAAATGGGACTACTCTTGATGAACAGATCCTAATTCTTATGATGCTGAACAATAGGCTTTAACATCCCCTCTTCCAATAATTTATCTTAAAATATTTATTTACAGATACCTTTCAGAAATCTTTAATGTATGTATGTAAATAATGGTGTTTGGACTGAAGAAAATTAGAAATACCTGTTTTATCCCTGAATCTTTACCAAATCTATGCTTAAGACAGTTGACCTAATAATTTATTTACATTGTAGTCCATTTTATCACCATTAAAATTTATATTCCATAGTTTGCAAAAACAAGAATATGTACATAATGCAAGTGAAAAAAGTAGGATAAAAATTGTATATACAGTTTAATTGTGATTGTTTTTTTAAAATATGCATAAGAAAAGATTTGAGGGAAAGATAGAAACACCTCCAAAATGTTAATGATTAATGTGGTGGGCTTAATGATGGGTGCTTTTTTCTCTGTTACAGTATTTTGCATATTCTATGTTTCCTTTAGTGGATACAGGAAACTTTACTGTATTTAAAAAAATGAATTGAAAAGGGAAGAAAAAATATCTAATAGAAATCTAATTCATTGGTAGCTATACATTGATTAGTCCACTGACTTGGAATGGTAGAGAGTGGTGTCCCTCAGTGAGGAGTATAATATTTTGCTTTAAATCTGGTTTTCATTAAATTAGTCATGGAGACATCTCAATAAGTAATTTGTATCTCACTGATTGTCATTCACATGTATAAAAAATATTTTGACATACGTTAGATTTTTGTGAAACAGTTAGGAAATACTGAGTTCTCCCCAAAATTAAATTTATAATACTGGATGCTGTAGAAAAATATGGATTAAATTCAGAAGCAATTTTGCACAACTATAGAGAATAATTTGAAGTGGAGTGGATAAGTAAATCACTCCTGTCTAGAGAATTATGCTCTATGATTTGAGAGTATAAGAAAGCCCAACTCCAACCCATGCTAGGGAAATGTACCTTACTTTGTTGAGGTCCAGCTTTCAGATGTTCTTTTTTATAGGTTTTTGGATTATGTGGTTGTTGATGATGAATCATAGGAAAAATGAACAGCTAAAGAGTCAATGCACCTTTTTAGAAAAGAGAAAGGAAATTAGATCCCACTTAGGATTGTCATTTTTATTTATGTTAACTTTCTCTTTCCCTTTCAAAGGCTCCTTTCGCACAAGGGTTATTGAGAGCTAAAAAGTACATGTAAGAATGATCAAATACAGCAGAAGTGAGTGCTGAATTTTATGGCAAGAATAAGGCAGCTTTTTAATATATGAAAATAGTGTTTCTGCATACGATCAGCAATTCTAATTGTGGTGCTTGACATTCAGTGTTAATCCACCAGCTCTAAAGCTTATTAAAAATGGCAGCAGACATATTGGCAGCATAGAAGCAGGTCAGAAATTGTCGAAAACAATGAGAGCTTTATGATCAGCCATGAAATTGTGGTTATTTTAGGAATCTGACTTGTGCGTGGAATCCACAGGTGTACAATCAATAGTCCACGACTAGTGCTCACAATTGCACACAATCCCAGCAGTACATTTCAGAGATCCCAAGTGAACCTTCATTTGTTGTTTTTGCCTTTGTTCTCTTTTTCATCCAGATATGAGGAGTCTCTCCCCTGCTACCCAGTGGAATTAGCAATAGAAGTCACAATAAAGAATAAATGTCAGATTTTCTTCCTAAAAGAAGGACACACATTGAAGAGACTATGAAGATAGAGACCTGCAATCACTTTGTCATTAGTGAAAGTGTTTTTTGCAAATTCCCTTAAGGAAGGGTGTAAGGCAAGGGGATTTATTGATGTTTTCAATTCCCTATCTAGATTCATCTAGGAGCCACCCCCAACTAATTCCTTAATTATTCAAATGCTTATGGGAAAATGAGAAATACTCAATGGTGTAGAAGTGGCTGAAGGCATAAAGAGGATTATCTGATATGGTATGGCCATTTTCCTCTCCTACTCATTAAATGAATGAGACTGGAGGACCTCATTCATGTTTCCCAGTTATAACCCTAAGCTTCCTGGCATGTATGTTCTGACAAGAGAGTCATTTTTTTCCTTAGCTAACTTAGTAATGCCTATGCCTTCTGCTGAAGAAAGAGGAACCATGCAAGGGAAAATTAGTAAACTAAAGTTGACAGTACCTTGTCACAAGTACCCATTAATGAACACCATGGAGGATTGTGTTCTTCTCATTCATTGTCTTTCTGTAATTTATATCTGATTTCCCACAGATTATGCAGCAGTATTGTATGAATATTTGTTGTAGCTACACATTTTGAGAAGCAAATAGGATTTTATAATAAATAGGTGAAAGTAAGAAGAGAGAAATGAATTGTAAATTCACTTCCTTAGTGTGAATATTTCAACAGAGTAAGTGCTTTTGTAAATATGCTGTCTTTTGTCTGCTGATAGTGGTTTTCTTTGTAGAGAGAGGCTTACAGATTAATATTAATTCCTGGTTATTGATGTGATTCATTGTGACATCCATAATCTCTCTTATTCCAATTCCAGAGATTTTGCCAAGAAAAATGGAAATCTAATCACCCAAATTTATGCAAAATATTAATAGACTTTTCAGGCTAACAAAGATTTGGGGTAATCAAACAACACTAAACAATGTATCCTTCACACACATGTACTATGATACTTACACATATATAAAAACTTTTAAAATCTGTACAGTTACTTATAGCTGCATTTGTTTTTCTGTGCAATGTGGGAAATTCATTCCTCTTGCACCTGTAGAATTTGTATCAATACAAAGGAGCAAGAGGTGTATTCATTTATAAAGGAAGAATAAGTTCAATCAGCCGTGGAAACTGAAGCCCAAGAAAACATGCATAGTGTGTGTATTGCTTTACATAAAGTATTATAATAATTATTTACCATCTTTTAAAATATCCCCTCAAATTAAAAAATATAGAGGTAACATACTATTAAAAATATTTGGCTTAAAGTATAACCAGTTCATCTCTATTTCCTCAATCAGGTAGGTGCAACATAGAATATTTTAGTTTCATAGTCCTTGGTTAATTACTACATTTTCTTTGGAGAATTAGCACTTCAAGGATTTTCCATTTTTTGATATCCCTGCCAGAAATATAATTCAACTCACTGAAATTGGGAAGAGAGAGGGTAGAACAAAGGGATGAAGATGTATATTTGAGACACATCTTGAGGACCTTGAATGTGAAGTAGGGAATTTACTTTTACTTTATTCTCCAGGTAGCAGGGTAAGGGTTAGGAGCAGAGAATTAAAGTTAACCAGATGCTTTGTTTGAATTCTGGCTTTATTATTAATTTGGCTCTATGATCTGCAATACTCTTAACTGTAAAATGGGGGCAATACTCCTCTTAGATTGTGATGAGGAGGATAAATTATATAAGGTAATATAAGGCAAGATTTGAAAACTGCCTGGAATTTAGGAAGAGCTTGATAAATGATAACAGTCACTAATGAGAAGCCATAGGAGGATTCTGAGCATTGAAGTAACATGATGACACCTGTAATTTAGGAAATCATTTCAGTGATCATTGGTTGAAAAAAAAAAAAAAAAAAAATATATATATATATATATATATATATATGTCATGCTGGTGAGTGATGTTGATAGTTGAAGAGTATATAAATGTGGGGGACAGGGGGTTTATGGGACATCTCTACATACCTCCTTCTCAATTTTGTTGTAAACTTAAAATTTCTCCAAAAAAAATTAAAATCTTAAAAGTTAATTAGGGCATTTCAAGGTATCAGAAGAGAAGAGAGTTTCAAGGATATAAAGTTCTGAGGAAAAATGGTGTAGGATGACTCCAAACAATTGTCACTTAAATGAGCTATATCCTTAGAAACTTCAGTTGTCCTTGCAAGGGATTGAGGAATGAGTTGGGGGTGAACAAAAGGAAACAAGTATGAAATATTGTTTCAAGCTGTTTGGTAGTGAATGGAAGACAAGAAATGTTTTTTTTTCTGAGGAGGTTTGGTTTATTTATTCTATGGGAAGTGTATACATTCAATCTCATTGGATTAATTGTTTTGAAGTATCTTTTGAATCAGAGTTCAATGATTTTCCTTGTATTATTTTTTTCTCCCATATTTCTCAGATGACTTTATAGATGAAAATCAAGATAGGTTTTGTTTAATACAGGTATACATACAAAAGGCCTCACATTGTCTCTCCCATTGACCCCAATGATTACTTCAAAGTCTCTGCATTCCTCCAACTTCCTCTTCCTTCTCTTCATTCCCATTAGGTGTTCTACTTCAGTGAGAAAACACAAGCCATCAGAGATGCTGACTCTTTCCACTTTCCACCATCAAACCTAAAAACGTATGTGCCTTTGAGTCTCCTGGTGTTTCCATTCCCCTTTTCTCAGTGGACAGACCAACCCCTACACCTGCTGTGCTATATTTCTCTCCTCCCTCCTTCTCAAGAACCTGTGCTATGAATCCTTTCCTTACCTCACATATAGGCAAGTTCACATTGACCCCTTCATATCAGTGATCAAGCAAGCTCAGGTCTCAACCAAACTTTTTTGCTCCTTATATCCCTCTAGCTCCTTGTATAGAGAGGTTGATGTTAATTCCATAGCTTCGTAAAGTTTGGCCAACTTTTCACAGATAATACCACACCTTGCTGTCTGCCTTTGCTTAAAATGTCTATGCTTAGAATGTTCTTTCCTGCCTCCAACTTCTCTACCCCCTCAAGTTTCTTTATACTCATCTTTTCAGTCTTAAATATCACTTCTTCAGAAGAGTCTTTTCTCAAACTTAGCTTCGAAGCTTGTCTTTATTATACCTACTATACTTCTAGTCACTTCTTGTTCTTTCCTAAGAGGGTATAAAGTTCACAAAGGAGGGGTAATATGTTCTATTCATTCTTATATAATGAATAGTGCATATGGCCTGGTGAGTTAGCATTCAGAAAAATTTTGTTGAATATTCATTGCAGATTCTATATATTATAATGTAATTTATCAAAAGAATAGATTTAGATTCAATTGATTTTTACATTAATTGATTTTTATACATTTGTTTTAGGAGTAAAGCAAAGAAATTTTCATATAAAGTCATTTTTCTCACTAAACACAATTATAATTTCAAATATATTTCCACTGAAAAAGTGTTGACCTCAACATATGATATAACCATCCTTAATATTTCTATATTTACTTTAACAAGAATTATCTCTTTGCCGTATGTATTTAATTTTTCAGTTTGTATATTTAATTCTCCTATGCCACTAATAACTTAGTCAACCAGACACATAATGCCTATGTATACACATACTGAGATATAGAACAGAATCATTTCAAAATCCATAAGAGTTTCCTCATGATTTGACACTCACTCATGACTTGAGAACCACTGACTCTGCCTTCATCCCAAGATTTTTAGGAGAGCAGCTCATTTAGATGAGCCAAGCAAAATGCCGGGGGTGGGAGTGGAGGGGGAGTGTGGTAACAGGAGTGGTCCCTAAAGTGACAGCTAAAAGGTCAGGGTCTTGATCCTAACATGGTCATTGATTGGTTGTATGATCCTGGATAAGTCATTTGACCCCCTTGAATCTGCTTCATTTGCGATATTTGTGTAAATGATTTACACTTAACTTTTAATTGAGAGTAAATTTACCTCAAAAGTGTACTGTGCACTTAAGCCTATATTTCTTAAGCATTGTAAGGGGTACTTAGAAGATCAGATAGTCCTTGCAAAAAACAGCCTATCTTCTTCATATGGACCCAAACCAAAACATTCTAAAATTAAATAAGACATGCTGTTGTACTTGAGATGATTAAGTGCCTAATGAACTGAAGAGACCATCAGTATTATAAAGTTTAGAGAAAAGTAAAACTTGTCATTAAATGGTAAGACCTCTTCTCTGTCAATACAATAATAATGAGATTGAGTTTAAAGCATCTAATTATGTACTTGCATGTAGAATGTACTCATGAATATGTGTTGAATAAATAAATGAAAGACCAGATGAGTGAATCAATGAATCAGAATGCTTAAAATGTTGATTACACCTGCAGAAATATTTCTAAGAGTTTTATGTGTATGTGTGTGTGTGTATGGATCTTTCTCATAAATACAAAAATAGAATTTCACATAAGGAGAAAATAAATTTTTGAGAAATATTGCTGACTTTATTAACTATTTGAAATATATTAGAGTTTTTATATTATACCCTCCACTAAAACATGTTCCAAATGATTTAAAGATTAAATGATGCCATAAATAAAAGAAAATATATGTGAATATTTATATTTAGTTCAGTAAGAATACATTTTCTTTTTTTTTTAAAGGTTTTATTTATTTATTTGACAGACAGAGATCACAAGTAGGCAGAGAAGCAGGCAGAGAGAGAGAGGAAGGGAAGCAGACTCCCTGCTGAGCAGAAAGTCTGATGTGGGGCTCGATCCCAGGACCCTGGGATCATGACTTGAGCTGAAGGCAGAGGCTTTAACCCACTGAGCCACCCAGGTGCCTGAGAATACATTTTCTAAATTGTATCTAAAACCAGAGGTAAATACCATAAAGGAAAATACTGATAGATATGACATATTAAAATTTAAACTGCATTATATCAAAAACTTTCATAAGAAATATGCAAATGAAAAACTTGGGCCATTTTGCAACAGATTTGACAGAGATAATAGTCTTAATATAAGGAACTCTTTCAAATAAATAATAAGAAAGAGACTTGCCACCTAAAGATTTTTTTAAGTAAAGGCAAAGGACATAAATTTAAAAATTTACAAGAAAAAAAGGAAAGAGGAAAGCAATAGGTCAATAAACATGTGAAAAGCTGTTCTACTTCATCAGTTCTTAAAAATTCAGAAAAAAACAAAATATTTTCTGTTGACAAGGGTGTGAAGAAATGGTCACTCACATTCCCTGCTAGTGGGAGTATAATTGTGATCTTTTTGGCAAATAATTTAGCAAGACCATAAGTATTAACATATTTTACAATGTGTCTACCCATTAATCCAGCAATTCCACCTTTAAAAATGTAGCCTAAGGAAATAATCAGAAGTGGAGGCAAAGATAAATATACATACATAGTCATCTAGGATTTATTTACAGTTAGAAAAAATCAGAAATGGCTACCATAAGCATTTTGTCCAGGGCAGATGAAAAAAGTATGCAGAAATTCTTACAATCTTTTGTTAAAAGCAACTTGGTAATTTGCATCAAGAATTATATTTTTTAAATATTTATACTCTTTGACATATTGATTCATTTTCTAAGAATTCCTCTTAAAGAAAAAATTAGAAACACAGATAAAGCTAAATTTATGAAGATATTGCAACATTCGACCAATTTATAACCCAATGCTGGTTTATAAGCATTGGGTAAGCAAATTGTAGGGTCCTAAAGTAGAAATGTATGTGGCCATTATTCATGTTATTTACAGAATGTTTTCAGTATCTTGGACACGTGCATATATCAAAGCTAAAGTGAGACAAGTGACTGTGTTTCAGGGTTCAAACCAGCATTTTCCCACTGTCTACTATGACTTCTCTAAGCTTCATTTTTGTGATTTATAAAAGTGGACATACTTGTGCATTCCTTACAGAGATGCCATGAGGATTAAACAAAATACTGAGCATTAAGTACTTAGCGCAATGCACATACCCTCAATAAAAACTATTAATTTTTTTAATGGGGCACAAGATTCCATAAAAGGATGGTTGCAACTGTCTGAATATACAGTGAAAGTCATTTACTGCAGCATTAATAGTAGTTATCTTGGAATGTTGCAGTCGTATGATTTTTTTTCTACTTTCATAATTTTTAAAGTATATTGGTTTTGTGTTTGGTTTCATTTCGTTTCCAAATGGTAGAGAGCAGACAACAGATTCTAAAAAGAAACTGTAAATCAGACAGGCAGCCGCAGCCGCCTCCACCAGGCCGTGGGCCACTAGGACAGAGCTACTGTCAGCCAGCACCATCTGCCTCGCAGCGAGTAGTCAGAGTCCTGGCTGACGATGGGAGCCTGGTGGCCAGAGCAGTGGTTCTGCAGTTGTGATGTGTCTGAGTCAACTGTGGAGCCTGAGGACAGCGAAATGCCAGGGCCCCACCTCCAGAGATTTTAATTTGGTGGGACTGAGGTGGGATCCAAGTGCTTAAATTTTTAATAACTACTCCACCTGTGATTCTCACTCACACCAAAATTTGAGAACCCTTGGGCGAGAGCATGGTGTTAATAAGGCCAAAGTTCCAAACAGCATCCCTAAAGGACTTCTGTTGTTAGCCGTTCATGTGCCTGCGGGCTGCACGCCTGTTTATTGCCATATGTCTAACCAAGGCTGGGCCAGTTGGGAACAGGAATGGAAAGGAGCAAATAATCCTCCCTTCTCTCTCCACTCCATTCCACACTCTCTTAAAGAAATCACCCTGAACATATGCCCTGTTATGGGTGAGTCAGTAATAGCACCTGTGCAAGACAGTCAGAGGGCATATTTTAAGAAGAAATGAGACCTTGACTGCTGTATACAGTGGTCGAGGAAGATTAGATGAAGCAGGTGATCTGAAAAAGTCCTCAGTTTAATGGGGTCATGTTTAAGAAGGCAGGATACTTCTGCTTCTCCAACAGCATTACAGAGATGAGTGAGAGTTCGGGGTTGTTTTGTGTTCGTTAGGAATCCCTGTTTTTTCCTTATGTTTTCATAGTATCATTTACTTATCTGTTGTTTTATAACATTACCTTAAAACATAATATGCTATGGGTCTGAGTTCACCTGAAGTTCACAGTGTTCCAACGTATAAAATGAAGCTGACCTCATGGGAGTCGGAAGTTTTTTCATCCAAAATAATATCAACCTAAGTGCACCTAATAAGTGAAATCTTTGCAACACTCAGACGTCTGATTTTTACTTGCCCTTTTGCAAAATCCATTCATGTTTGCTTTTGAAAATAACTTTTAATTAAAATCATCCTGTGGATTCTACACTACCTTTCAGTGTCAGGAAGCAGTTGTATAATTTACATTAGAGTTCATTGGGATGTGCAGGAAGGATCATTTGAGCTCTTGCCTTTTTAAAATGGAGCCCAGTGGAGTGAGTTGTATCATTTTGATTTTCCTGTAGATCTCACTCAACCTTGTTCCTTTTCTTCTGGTTCCCTTTAGATGTGATTATTTTAAGCTTCATTACCTGTACCTTTGGTCTATTCTTTTGGTTCATACATTGTGGATGTGGATATCTCCATCTTTGCTTCATATTAGCAGGTGCTTTTGCTTCTATAATGGATTAAATAACCCAGTTTCTTCCATGGGATGGAAACATCAAAAAACCTTGCTATTTATCACTAGTTTTCCTATGCTGTAACCAAGGTGCCTCTGATGGCAATGCTGTTGAAACCTGAAGGGAACAGTGGATATGTGGTGTAAGTACAAAGAGACTTGTCCTTGATATCTACCCTACTTCACTTTTCCCCCTCTTCTCTGAATAACAATTACGAGAACACTCTATTCATCTTTAAAATAGAATTGAGAATATGGATTTTTCAGGTTTGCTTGTAAATCAAGTGATAATTTTTACAAAGAACCAGAGATATAGCAGGCATTTAATGAATTGTATCTATTATTATGAATACATTTAAAATAGATATGAATCTGTAAAATGTATAGATGACGCAAAGCAGAAAAAACTAGCTAATATAAGAGATAATAGAATTGAGATTCAAACTTGTTTCAATGAGTATTACATATAATAAGTACAATACTGTATACTGAATATACAGTATTCAGTTTCGGTCCCCAAAGTGGGCTACCAGTTGCCTAATTCAGACTTTAACATTTTTGTTCTACTATACTTAACTGCAGTATTTGCCCCTATCAACCACTTTCACCCTCTCAGAACTTCCTACTCTCTTAACTCATTCTCCTTATTTTCTTCTTATCCCTTTGGCTCATCCATCTCTGTCTCATTTATATTCTTATCTCCTTCAGTTCATCCTCTAAATGGTGCCAGTACCTAGGTTTCATTTTTAACCTGCTGATCATTCCATTTTATATAATCTGGTTCCATGAATTTGACTGTTAATTCAATGGTGAACACCAGATTCGCATATCCAATTGCTAAGTATCACCCAATAATCCTATATCAACATCCCAAAAGAAAACCCATTGAATTTTCATAAAACTTCTGCCTTCAGTGAATTGGCCATTTTGGTGAATGGTATCAATATTTATTCCGACATACAAACCAGAAATCTAGAGTCTTCAAATCTACTTACTGCCCCTACTACTCACTCAACAAACCAACTCCTGTGATTTTATTTCTTTAATATAGCAAGCCTATATCTCTTCCTTGATCATTCCCCTGCCTCTTCCTTAGTCTGTGCCTGTCACAATTCCTACCTGGATTCCAGTGGATGCTTCACTGGACTTCCCTGGCTCCTCACCACACTGCTCCTAAACCTGCTGTTAAAGTTGAGTGTAGATTGAATTTTGAGATAGAGACACCACTATTTAAATTAGATACACCTATATTTGCCAGTTCCATCTCTTATGGGCAGATTATTCAACTCATTGTAGATGGTTATGAAATAAGGATAACAATGTGCATACCATCAAGTCATTGACACGTTACATTTAGAAATGTATGTGATAGGCAAGAACCTCAGTGAACTTTATCTACTGCCATTAACTTTTCATGCAAATTTGACTGTGCCATTTTCCCTTTAATGATGCCCAATAACTTCAAAGATAAAATTCAGTCTCATCTGCTTAGTTGACCAATTCTCCGATGGCCTGGTCCGGCTCTAGACTCTTCTTTCATCATTACCCATCTTACACACTTCACATTGAACTACCCCATTTCTAAGCTACGTTCTAGACTCAACAGCCATCTTAGGTTTCTCACCTCTCTCTCTCTGTCTGTCTTTATATATGCTCTTCCCACACTTGGAAGACACTCTTCCACAGTGATTGAGTTCTCTCCCAACAGAGCTCATAGATCACCTGACTTATAAATATTTCTTTGGCCTCATCTAGGTGACCATCCATTCTGGTTTATCAAGGATAGTCTTAGTTTATAGCTGTTGTCTCCCTGTGATTAATATTAGCACCATCTTTTACTCTTGGGGCATTAGATGTTACATTATATGTCACCCTACCTAAACTCCCTTTGTTCCCAGGCCAAGATAAGCATGCCTTGTTTTCTGTTTCCACAAACTACTGCACTCCTTTCTGCATTAGATTTATCACATTGTTTCATAAAGTCTCACTATTTTACAAATTTTCACTTTTCTCTCTGCCACTGGGCTGTGAGCTCCTTGAGAGAATGAATTTTATCTCATTTGTTTTCACATTATTTATTCCTAGCACAGTGCCTGGAAAACACAGTGTCATGTACTAAATATGGCATTCTACCTTTCTTACTCCATTAAATTACCTATGAAACACTAAAGAAGAAAAGACCCTTCGGCAGCATATGTAAAAATTAATGAGAAATAAGTTGAGTCTCTGTTGTGATTGAAACACCAATCGGACACCATAGAGAATGATATTCATTGACCCTGTTGCCCTCCCCATCCCTGTCTTGTTTTGTGCTATAGAACCAGTCACCACTTCTTCATTCAGCTCCCTCTCCTGCACTTACCCTTTGCCACCTGCCATTAAACTCTGTATTAAAGACATATAAATGCTAATTAGTTTTTTTTGTTGTTTTCAGTCACTGACCAGGCCTCCAAACTTTATTCACCATGTCTGCTGAGTAATTATAATGACAGCTAGCATTTATTGAGAGCTTACCATATGCTAGTTCATCCTAAGCACATTTTATATACTATGTCATTTAATAGCATGAGGGCTAAATAGTGAGTATCTTTTGTGTATATATACACCATCTGAACTGATGGTTCCTCCTCTGAGCACCCCTGGACTTTTTTTCTTTTTTTCTTTTTTTTAATATTTTATTTATTTTTCTTAGAGAAAGAGAGAGAGAAAGTGAGTACAAGCAGGGGGATCAGCAGAGGAAGAGGGAGAAACAGAACCCCACTGAGCAGGCCGTCCCATGCAGGGCTTGATCCCAAACCCTAGGATTATTACCTCAGATGCTTAAGGCACATGCTTAACCAACTGAGCCACCCAGGCACCCCTGGACATTTTCCTTGACTCGCATCCTTAATTGATCCCTCTCTGTCCATCTCCATCAGGGGTAGAAGACAGACATTGTCTTCCTGATCTTCTTGTGTTGTGAACCAAACTATTTGCCTTCTGGAAGGGATCCTATGCCAGCATCTTATCCAGACTTTAGAGGACAGGTTTTAGGAATAGCTGCTCCAACATAAGCAACATAACCAAATGCAATCTATGCACATTGTGGGGGTCTGATGCAACAAACTAACTGTGAAAGATATTTTCTTAATATCAAGAGGAAATTTGAATACAATTATGTGATGTGAGATATTAGGGAATTATTGTTAATTTCATTAGGTGAGTTAATGTCATTACAGTTACGTGTTTAAAAAAAAATTCTCATCAGTTAGGGATACATACTGCAGATTTAAAGATGTAATAATGTGATGTCTGTGATATGCTCTAAAACAGTGTAACAAAATTATAAAAATTAAATAGATAAAAAAAAGATAAGACAAGGAGCCTGTGGTAGAAGATACAAGATGAGAAAACTACTGATAATTGCTGCTGTTGGATGATGGCAAGAGGGTGGTTCACTATACTACTTGTCTAGTGTGTGTTTGAAAATTTTATATTAAACATTTAACAAGGGGCACCTGGGTGCCTTCGGCTCAGGTCATGATCCCAAGGTCCCCAGATCAAGTCCTACATCAGGCTCCCTGCTTAGTGGGGAGTCTCCTTCTCCCTCTGAGCCGTCCCCCTCTTGTGCTCTCTCTCTCTCTCAAATAAATAAATAAAATCTTTTAAAAAATTAACAAACGACAGATCCTAGCGCTCCAATTATTGTGCCAAATAAAGATCACTGGGAGTAAAGCCCTGGAATCTGCATCCTGAGAAAGCTCTCCAGGTAAATCTTATGTGCTTTGAGAACCACTGGTTGAGATTTAAGATGACAGGATCATATCTATCTCTTCCCAAAACAACAATTGCTACCTCAAGACGTCCAAAGAAAACCATAACTTCCATGATGGAAATATCAACACATCAATCTCAAAGATGAATAACCATACCACAAGTCTGCTGCTCAGACAGAGCCGTGTTATAAAGGTTCAAAAATAAATCTGATCTATTTCATGAAATAGGAGACATGGTTTTAGAAATTACCTACTTTTTATCCCTAATGAAATAAAAGAGGACATTGTCTCTATTGAGGAAAAGCAGGCCTGGGTAAGAAGAGCATACTACTTAATGAAAATGACAATAACTGAAATAAAAATCTTATTTGAAAGTAGTAAAAAGCAGACCTGACGTTGCAGATAATCAAATCAGCCATACCCAGAATACGGAGAAAATGAAATCATGGGTTTAAAAGATGAGACAGAATATAATGGGCATAGAGGTCAGTCATGAAGATAAAACTTATAGACTCAACAAATGGATCAAAATTTATCATTAAAGTTGTAATAACATGTATTTTAGAATTCTGGGGGGAAAAAGAGACCCAAAAATAGCAGCTGAAAGAGTTTTTCATGGCCTAGGTAACTTAGTAATCAGGGTAATAACACAAACTCTTTCCTGTTATAATTTTTTAGATTATAGAAGATAGTGATGATGAATTCCTTAAGTTTCAGAGCAAAAAAATTAAATTTCCTCAGTAAGAGTTATCGTGACCTTTTTGTCATGGGACTCACCTGCATTTTCACGGTCCTGAAGATGAAGGAACAACTCTAGTATTCCTGCAGAGAAATCACGAGTGGTTCATATAAAAGGACATCCTCAGATGTACAATACAGAGGAGCATATGTCACCCAAGAATATGTTTTGCCAATGTTGTTAACAATGAGTTAAAGTCACTGAAGAGAAATCAAGAAAAGGGTCTTCTATCCCCTGGGTCACATTTTATGATAATACTGTACTGCTTCAATGCCAAAGTCACACTCCTCCCCTCTCCCATTTCAACATCGCTGACATCAGGATGCATCTTCTAATCAATGAGGTCCTCCAACTGCTGCATGACAGGTAACAGCAGGGACATAGTTGTCATCTCCTGCCCTTGCACAAACCTGGCTGGGATTTCTGTTGACGTGTCTGAATGAGGGCAGCCCCATGATGTTTCCCAAAACGAACCCTTTCAGGGCCGTGGGAGGAAGGAATACGAGTCCCGATTCTTACCTGAAAAGCTTCTATTTGCATCTTCTAGAAAGATCAAGGAAATGGAAGCATCAAAAGTTGCATAATAGCTGTTAGTGGCTTGGGAGAAAAAAACTGCAGGTGGTAGAAGTACGGGGTTAACAGTGTTGATGTGGGTTATGGGTATATCGGGGCTCATTATACTGTTCTTTCTACTAACGTGCATAGTGGAATTTTTTTGAAATTAAAAGTGTTTACAAATCAGAAGAAGGAAGAAGAGCAGGAAGCAGGGGAAAGGAGATAATGCATTCCCAGTGCTCCTCATTGCTCAGAAGATGATATCGGGTAAAAAAGCACTGCTATGATAATTTGCACTTTCAAAGTGATTCACAAAGTCAATCTAACCAATTAAATGTATATTTTTCTTTTTATATGTACCTAAGTGTAGCATGTGATGCAAAAAAAGGCCTAGAGACCTTTTTTTCATTAAGTATAAAATAAAAATCCTAATAAGAAAACATTATGTCAGGATTTAATTTGAAGTGATTTTTTTCTTCCTTTTTTATTTTTATTTTTATTTTTATTTTTTTCTTCTTTAGTGGTACATAGAATGGCATTTCTTAGACTCTGTGAATGAGAGAAATAACTATTATTTAGTAAGCATTTACTATGTCTGGGACATGATTTGAGGGGCATTACATATCTAACTTATTCATCAAAAGTGAGGTTTTCTTATTATCCTCACACTACAGAGAGGGAAACGGAAACAGGGAAGATGAGTCACGTGATTTGTATCTCACAGCTAGTAAGTGGCAGAGCCAAGAGTCAAATCCAGGCATTCTGATTCCAGTGGCCAAGGCCACAATCACTCTGTCACTGGCTCTGTATGACTTAAGGTTGAGGAGTATCAGATACCTACTTTACATTCGTGCAGATAAGGAACTGAGGCCCAGAGGACTGAGGTATCTTAGCAAGAAACATGTGATGAGCTAGTGATACATTATAGTCCATTCTTAGTCTACATTCTTTTTGCCTTCCATGGCCTTAACAACCACAAAGAACAACATTGTGAATATTCAGATCCTTACACACACACACACACACACACACACACACACACACACACAAATTCCCGTTACTGCCAATATTGGCAGGAAATAAAGCAAAAGGAGGGTAGTGGATTTTAAGGGAAATCCAGGCCCTTCATGTCACTCATCACCACAGGGCTTCATTAGCAATTTCTTATGTAATAGCCAGAGAAATGACGTCTTGAAGACAAGAGGTAACTTGTATCAAGTTCCAGACCTATTGTATGGCAAAATAAGAATGCATACTTGAATATAGCTGTGTCCATGGTCTTTGGTTTCCCAAAGATAATTAGATACAGTTACTAATCGCTGAAAGGAAGCATGTTTCCACAGCAGAGGTTACACCCTGGCAGCTGGCGTTTCAGTTCTGCCTACGCATGTGGTTGCATTGTCACATGCGATGTTTCTTTTAAAAACTCTGCCAAATGTAAATAGGAAGAGATCACCCAAAATCTGGACCTGGGGGCAGAGCTAGATCTGAATTCTTAAATGGGAACCATCAGCCAGACCTGACTGACAGTTGCTCCCGTTCCCCAGTTCACTGAGACCCCAACACTCAATTCCTTTCATATCCAGTACACTCCATGGGTTGACTCTGCCTGCCTGGCCCTTAACCGGATTTGGACATGTGACCTTGAATCTAAACGAATGTTATAATTCAGATGGCCATTTACTTGAAAATGTAACCTGTCACAGATTATAAACTCCTAAGTATTTTTTTAAGTAAAAAACAGTAGTAACATCTATTTTGTGATATTCAGAATTATATTGGCAGATTTTTGGTTTTTTTTTTAAGATTTATTTTTATATTTCAGAGAGGGAAAGAGAGAGCATGAGTGGGAGGGGCACAGGGAGAGAGAGAATCCCCAACAGACCCCCCCCCCCCGCCCCACACTGAGCACAGAACCTGAGACATAGGGCTTGATATCAGGACCCTGAGATCATGACCTGAGGCGAAACCAAGGGTTGCTGCTTAACCAGCAGTGCTACCACAGGTGCGCTGGTAGTTCTTTCTTGTTTTGTTTTGTTTTTTCTTTTTCTTTTTCTTTCTTTCTTTCTTTCTTTCTTTCTTTCTTTCTTTCTTTCTTTCTTT